>NC_081215.1:17210773-17512273 GCF_902713425.1 Acipenser ruthenus
AATATAACAAATTAAATCAACTGAGTGCCAAAAAGTTATTAACTCTTTAGGGTCTGCCTCATGTTAAAAATCCCGCTGGCAACCTGGCTCTTTAACTCTTTTTACTAAGGCACTGTAAGAGACAGCCCTGCTGGCGATGCACCATTTGAAAGAGCAGAGTCAGAGCTTTTTAAACGAGGTCCTATTAATTTATTTCTGGCATTGGACCATGTCAGGAGAGAGCCATGAATGTGAGTATTTTGCAATGTTACTGCTGCACTGTAAGACAGACCTACCTTAGTGCATTAAACAAACATTTTCAGACAAAATATTTATAAAAGAAGAGAAATGGCAACATCAAAGGCACAAGGATATATTTTCCAATAAATGAAATTTATAATTAAAGTTCGGGAGGAGAGTCAGACACCAATCCCCGCATCACCAAATTGAATCATTCAATTTACACATTAGCTAATTTAAATTGTTAGCACTATAAATACCCTCTTCACTTATCTCTCAGTTGCGTTTTGATTTCATCGTAACCCACCACCTCCCCATCTCCACCTTTCTTAATAACAGTTTTTATGTTTTATCAATGGGGGTCTCAGCCTCGTCCAGTCGGCCAGACAGTGAACCCTCAAACCAAGTTAGGTTTGATGCCAAATGAATGTGTATATACAGCATACTTTTCTGTTAAATCGCATACTCCGCATTCTCTACAATAAATATTTGTACTAAAACATTTTGTGATTGGTGTTTGTCCCGAACTACTGAAATATATATTTGTTTTTCAGTTGACAGTGTTTGTGGATCAGATGCACATCACAACTCAACTGTTAGAGTTAGGTTGCCATGGTCGCCACCTTACAGGCCTTTGAAGCCACAGTGAATAGCTCCATCTTGCACCACATGATAAGGGTCCCTGGGACGAATAATTTGAATGTGTTTTTTTTTTCTTTTGCACATTTTCCAACTGTTCAGTTTTTTGGGGGTTTTTTTGCTTGCTTTTGGTCCCTTTTGTATATATTACCATGATTCCTTTGTTTATTATTTGAGCTGTCCATGCTAAAATACATTTTATAAACAATAAATAATGTGTTTTTTTTTTTTTTTTTTGTTTTTTTTTTTATGGAAGCCTAGCTAGCGTGTGCATATTCATTTCATGTAGGACACGTACCTGTAACCCTTATAGTTAAAGAGTTATAGCCACAAATCTAACAACAGTAAAAAAAAAAAAAATGCTCAGACCCTATTAATGTCTAAAGCAAATATGTTTAATTTTCTCTTTCTTGTTATTAAGGATACTAAAACATGCTAAAGTAGCAGCAACAGTATTGAAATAATGTTACAAAATAGATGGTCATTGTAAAAACACACGACTACTACAGCTATGACCCAAATTTTGCATTACTCTATAGAATTCACTAATTTTGCTTCATAAAGTCGAATGAATAATGTTAAGTTAACATATTTTTTAACATATTTTTTCATATGCATAATGACAAACTGACAAATTGAAAAATGTGACATTTAAAAATCTATATTGTTGTACTATTATGGCTTCCGGTAGACAGCAGTGTGGAGTAGTGGTTAGGGCTCTGGACTCTTGACCAGAGGGTCGTGGGTTCAATCCCAGGTGGGGACACTGCTGTTGTACTCTTGAGCAAGGTACTTTACCTAGATTGCTCCAGTAAAAACCCAACTGTATAAATGGGTAATTGTATGTAAAAATAATGTGATATCTTGTAACAATTGTAAGTCGCCCTGGATAAAGGCATCTGCTAAGAAATAAATAATAACATAACAGATATAATTTTAATATTTTTAATAAACTTTTGGCCATAGCTCTAGTACTAAACCAAATGTTAAGTGCAACATGTGATACGATGTCCTATTGAACTGTCCCTGATTTCCAGGAACTCTACTTTATGTGGCAACATGACAAAAAAAACAACTATAAATATCGAAAGGGTTTCATAGTTTCAGATAATAAACCAGGCACCTTATCACTCGATGAATAGTTAACTTTAGTGTTCTCAGGAATATGAAGAGTAATTTGCTCTTTCCAGTACTAGGAAGTGGCACAGGGCACATACAAACGTATCTGTGACGTTTCATCTTATCAGCCCATAATATAAATATAATAAAATAATAATAATACTTAAGTAATCGAGTTACAGGTAAAAACACCCCCATAAATAGATTATATTATATCTTAAGAGTCCCTTTCTAAAGGTGATAGGAAGGACATGGAAAGAAAAACTTGTTGAAAAAGACAACAATAATACTATCAGAAATACTTTCTATCATCTGTTTCCTAACTTATTTGACCTGTTTAATATCCTATTATGGGTGTTCTGTAAGATTATCTATTGTTGATTGATAGATCAATTGGTATTCCTGCAATATTTGGAGGAAGTGAGGTGGGGAAGCATATTACTGCTGCGCTCTCTGAAATTCCATTCTGTCATGGAGTCTCCTGAGAATCACCCCTTTGGGGGCTTGGGGTTTTTCAAGTTAGTCTCACAAACTCACTTCTTCTGGAATCTCCCACTGTAGTCTTTGGGGTCCAGGCACATTGGGGTTAGTGCTGCCTTTGCAATGCCCGTCCTCTTCATATCCCAGCTGGAAACTGTCTGTAGATAACACATGCTGCCAAAAAATAATAAAAAAACAATATAGTTCACCCTCTATTAACCCTTTGCGGTCCATTGTCGGACTGGGTCCGACATTGCAATTATTCCTCACAGGTCCTTTGTCGGACTGGGTCCGACATCATTATAGCAACGCAATAAACGGGTGTTTAGTCGTTTTTTCTCCGGAAAAAGCCGAGAAAACCATTCAATTGCCGAGTGGGAGCGACAGGAGCCGAGACAAGTTGAAAAAAAAAAAAAAAAAAAAAAAAAAAGGCGGATTTCATGAATAGTCATACATGGTATCAGGTATCAGATAATGGGGCGTTCATAGTAAACAAGCTGGCTGAGTGCGTCAGCGCACTGAGACTATCATAGACATTTGCAGAGCTTTTTTCAGATGTTATAGTAATAAAATAATTACTTGGATCGCATTATTGAGGAGTTTGGTGATAAAACGAGTGATCGGAAGATGATCGATCGGTATGTATGACTATTATTATTATTATTATTTATTTCTTACATAGCTGGACGCTATAGCAAACGAAAGGGTGGGGCGGGGATGGAGATGCCTAGTGTGTGCTTTGTTGATATGCAGGGCCATTTAAACCCGTTTGACTGTGGAAAAAAATACTTTTAAACAGCGCGTATAAAATCAACTGCGCGTGTGAAAATTAATTAGACCTGGCGTGCCTGACGCGCGATTAATAAATGGACCGCAAAGGGTTAAAGAAAGGGTCACTCAATGCACAGTACATCTTAAACACTATGAATTACCATATACAGTATCCATAAGTCTTTCTACAAGACTGAGGCACACATTATAGTGAAAGTGTTGTTGATTTTATTGTTCTCATTTAATGAACAATAATTGGCCAATGCTCTTGTACTTGTTCAGACCCACTCTTCCAAGACAAGTCACATGATAGGCACAGAAACATGCGAGTCATATGAAAAGCTCTGATTGGTTACTGAGGTGTTGGAGTCCTCACACGTTGGCTCTTTCTCAACCAGTCGCTGTTTCACGAGGTGATGGTATAAATATTGGGTATGTAAGATTCACTCCTTTGAAACAAACACTTTCAATAATTAAACTGCACCAAAAATTTATAAGGAACGGTGTTGTGAATTTTGTAATAATGAACTCATTACTTACTGTTACTTCCTGGTATAGTCTATTTTGCTTTATAATTAAATCATGTTTGGGGGTGTTAATATGTTACATTGCTGTACTAATAGCCAAGGGAAATGTTGAATTAAGGATTTCCTCAGGCAGCCCTGTATACTAGTCAATAATGACATATTTTGATATAATTTTCAGGTGAAATCAAGTTTAACCCTAATTTAAAAAATAAAAAAGTGCAGACTTGATCAGGTTTAACTACAGGGTGATTAGAAAGCAAGTTTACCACATCAACACACCATATCATTGATACTTACTTTCTAATCACCCTGTATGAAGTCTGAAACGTTAGGTTATTTTCGTAACTAGAGCCCCGTGTTCTTCGCAAATACGAAATAACACAAAATAACACAAAATGTAACCTATAAAACAAAATAAAACGAAATGCAAATATAAAACGAAATAAAATGAAAAAACATTGTAAAGCAAACCTAGAATCACATTTTTAAATGAGGGGGTTATACAAAAATACTTTAAATAAATACTTGCAATCGTAGTTGTCAAGGCTCAGCCGTTACCATAGACACGGTCTGTAGGGATACTGAAGCTCTGACTAGCACTTGCACAGATGTATAATTTGAAGCGAGATGTTTGGGAATTAAAATTGTGATGGGAGAGAAGAGATGTTTGTTTCTAAAATGCCTAAACCGTGCATAACAATTAAACAACACTGCAAAGAATTTGAGCATGAGGGGATGTATGCAGCTGATGTTGACAAAATAATAATGGCTGGAATGGGAGTCGAAAGATACCGTCGTTAAGCATTATTAGCTGTTTTATTATTATTCATATACATCTATTATGATTTTATTAATGTGTATCTGCAATAAAATGACATTTGTGAAAAATAAAACAAAAAATTATAAAAACATAAAAATAATTTCAGTGGCTCTAATCATAAGCCTGGTTCCCTGAAATAGAAAGCATTTGTCGATGCATAGTTCACCCCCTAGTCTTTGTAAGTCACTTTAGATAAAAGTGACTCCTAAATAATACATAAAATACTAATAATAAATAAAGACCCAAATCTTGAATACTTTATACCAAAGCTGCTCTTTGAGCCTGTGATGCAGTCGTGACCCCGCCCCCGAGGGATCAAAAGCCTGCTTCGAATAAATGGACGCAGCGACCTTGAAGGGTAATGGTTAAATTTCTATTTCAGGGAACTAGGGTTATGTTAATAACCCAACGTTCCCTTTCAAGTACAAAATGTAACCATTACCGAAAGGGTGAGTATACCCAAGCCGTCGTAAGGGCATGATTGCAGAACGACCGGAATGCTACAAGACTAAGCCAAAAGTCTACCTTGTGCGTTAAGGGTTTGGTAAGGGATTCGGTGGCTTTGGCACCGGGTCTATTTTGGCATCGGTTTGGTGCCAGGTCAGTAGCAGTTATGGAATGGTTCGGTACCAGTGCGGTAGCCTCGGCCCCAGTTCGGGATCGGACGCAGGTCGGTAGGGGTACCAGTCGGTTCGGCACCAGGTCAGGATCCGTGACCGGATCAGGATCAGTGACCTCATTACCGGTTCGGTACAGGTCCACCGGGTGGCAGTAACCGCGGGTGACAACGTACAGGGATGCCCCCCTGTAAAAGCCACTGGCAAAACCACTCAGTCACCAACATGACTGAGAAAAGCCTGCTTGTTAGAATGAACTAACAGCCTTCGCAATGGTGATGCTAAAATAACTGGTCACCAAAACGGCATTGAGATACTGTGGTTGTAATTGCAACAACCAGCCAAAGTATCTTGGTTCTGTGCAATGCTGCTGAGCCCAGCAGTTGCTATTACTGCACGTGTGCTGAGCACCACGTTACAGACAGGCCTGCAAATGTTATCTGTAAAAAACAGAAATAACACAATGAGAATTTTTTTCTCAACAAAAAAAACAGTAATTTAACAATTACATAAATAATATAAAATGTCTCTTATGGTGCCAATTAGCAAAAGCCAGAAGAAAATAAGCTCCAGCCGGAACTATGCATGCTGGGAGAGAACAATGTCAGCTGACTTACGTTGCTGGGGCCCTGGCTTTATGCACGGCACAAGGCCGCAGCAGGACGTAACTAGCAACAGGCTGTAGTGCACACACATACGTGTAAATAGTAAAACTATTACAGCGATTTGCTTAAATACCACATACAAAATGTGTAAAAACACAAAAAATGCCAAATATACACAGATATAAGCAACAATGTACTTATCTGAACAAGGATCTCTGATCAGGTAAGTCTTGAAAGGAAAAATGGCGCACAGATCTGTGACTGCAGTGCTTTACATCCCTGGGGGGCCGGCAACAACTGCATCTCAAAGAACTGCTTTAGTATAAAGTATTCAGGTCTTTAGGAGGTAAACACCTATTCAGTAATGGTTACATTTCGTACTTGAAAGGGAACTTCCTTGTATGCCACCTCCATGACCTGCCTAATATGTGTTATATGGAGTGGGCAGATTGACACACAGATCACTCTAATATACAAGTGTAAAACAATAGTTAATAGTGTAACTGAAATGCTTATAACAAGCTTGCTTTGCTTGTTGAGTGACAAGCTGTTCCCCAGACCTCCCTCGAGTTAATAGAGAAACCCTGTCTCTGTGGAGCCCTACCTCCCAAAGGTGACCAATAATAGGAGCATCTGCCCAGGAGTGCTCTGCATTCAAGCCCATGGTTCCATTCTTGTATACAATAAAGGAGAAAGACTTGTCAAACCACCTACAAGTGAAGAAAAAGAAAATACACCATACAAAATAAATATCCAAATCAATCCACATGGTGACTATAACCAGTGATGAGGTATTCTGGCACCTGCATAATATGTGCTAAGGAATGCCCATACCAAGCTGTTCAACATATAGCTTAAAAGAAATGCATGCATCAGGTAAATGTAATATGTTACAAACAAGCCTACCTGTCGTAGCATTTTCCATGAAGCAAAGACTTGGCATAGCTATCCAGTGATCTCACAGGATCTTCCTTGTTAAAGCCTTGCTCAGTATCATCAAGGGTCACAAAGAAAGCTGCCTTCTCAACTGCATCCAAACTCTGCTTGTTCTTCCCTTTGCTGAAGTAGTTCTGACGGGCATTGGCCCAAGGCACTCTACAGAATATAAATGAGTGTAATGCGATTACTACTGAGATTGACCAAATAATGAAACAGCTTTTTAATTAACAAACACTGTATGGAGATGGAGGAATCAAAAGGCGAGGAATACAATTTGACTAAATTGGCGGTTGGGGGAAAAAAAAAAGGACAAATGAATATCTGCCGTATTGATGGAGTTTGACAGAGTACCTGTGTGCTTGTGCTGTTTAGTGAAAATTAGTGTGTATATTTAAAAAAACACCTCTGACGCATTACTTACATTTTTTTTTAAAAGCTAGTCAAGCTCCCAGTTAAAACAGACTTACTGAAAGAAGTGCCAAACAAGCAGATGAGTTTACTGGAATAGATCAGTGAAAACTCAAGTCCCTATTAAGATCTCAGATAATACCACTCGTCAAGCGAGCATCACAACCCACAATTCCTTTCCTGGCTACATTTGGTATCATGCTTGTTTCATGATTGAGATATTCACATTAGCATGACTTTTTAAAACACAAACGGATATAATTGGAGATTTGTTACCCTGCAAAAATAGCGGCTTAGTAAAGTACAACCACAAACTGTCAGTAATGTATGGGGAAAACAACTAAACATACAGCAAATGTATTCTGCTTTGAAAACTAGGAATAAACCAATTGATAACTACAGCATTAAGGCGACTGTATTAAGCCTAGTGTAGAAATGTTTGGAAATACATGGAAGCCTCATGAACTTCAGTAACAGTAATGATTGAACCTTGATCTCAGTGATTCTTGGCTCAGCTTCCCTCTCTAATGTGGTTTTCATTCCAGCATCTCCTGCTAATGGTTCCTGCAATCAACCTTTAGAGCTTGCAGATATTTCTTTATTTCTCTAAATAGACAACAGTCCAACACCACCCTTCAGAGAGGTTCCTGTAAGAGTCACACTCACTTATCTTTTTTTTCAGTTCAGTCAGGGGTGAAGCCAGTTTGTCCTGCCACAATAGTTTACTTGTTGTGTTACAATTTAGCATGTCCAATGATGTTATCTCCCCACAGCAATTCCCAGCTTGAGTCACTGCCAGTTCTGTCTCATAAACCTTTGAGAGCATCACAACCAACATTAGCATTCCTGGTAATGCCACTCCTGACTCGCCCTTCACACACACAGCCGTGCCTTTACCCAGTAATTACTAGAGATCTTCTGATTATGTTTTGCATGAATACATTTCCTTTTAATAAAACTCTGTAGATTAGTCAAACTACTAAACCGCTTCTGTAACCAAATGGTTTTATTCAATTCAATCAGGAAGTGATTATGTACCAGCAACATGAGTGGTACTTGAAAAACCTGCCTACCTCTTAATGAAGTTATTAAATAAATACATAAACAGATACATAAGGGACCAGTGATAATGGTCCTGGTGCTAATATGGAATTGGAAGCATTGGCTACGATTCCTTTAAGCTCTCTAAAGTAAGCCCACCTGTCTCCTGCAGTGAGTGCTGCAAGATTCTGTTCTCCAGGCTGAGGCTCCGATTTATCGTCCAAAATCTTCTGCATCTGCTGCTCGATCTCTCTGGGTTTCAGCAGCCGCCCGTCGTGGTACATCCACACCTTGAAGAAGCGCCCCTTGTGAAACACCACGATGTGCTTGCTGTCCCTCACGTGCTGAATCGTGTCTACGGTCACACAGGTAGAAACACTGCATTCTAGTACTTACAAGCGGTCAGACATGCAATAGGACTCAAACATCAACTCGGTGAGGCTAAAGCAGCTTTCAAAAGGTGTCGCTGAGACAATGCATCAGCTTTTAGGTGATAGTGTTCAGATTTACAGCGGATTGTTTGGGTAGACTGCTAAAATAACCTACTGGACTATTCTCAAAATGAATATGTGGAAATTTAACAATTATTTCAGGTCTTTTCGATACTGAAATGAAAATATAGACATTTTCATCTTTAGAAAAAGTTCACTTTCGTGGCTTGTATGCTGTGATTATACATTATTCCTTAACAGAGAGCTGGAAATAAGACTCCTATTCCCCCATTCCATGTTTTAATACAAGTTTGATTATCCCCAGTGTGTATGAACAAGCTCAAGTGTACCTTATTACACTCATAGTAAAAACAGGAATGGATCAAACTGCTATGCAATGGGAGTCTTGTTTCTATCCTTATTTAAATGTATTTAAATATAAATACAAAATGTAACAGGCCTAGGCAAAACACATAATCAAATTACTGTTACATGTTACAAAATCAAAATGACTAGCCTAATGTTTTTTTCTTTTTTTTTCCCCCATTATTGGTTTGGTTTTCTTTTTACATTTGTTTTATTTTATTTTGGGGTTAAAAAACTTTGTTAAATCTGATTGCTTTCTTTTGTTTAGCACCAACGTGTTTTAAAATGTATCCACAACAATTAAACTTCAGTATGTGACACCAAGTAATGGGTTTATTTTAAAAAGAAACACCTTTTTGAAAAAGGAATTGTATTGTGAAATTTCTATTCAATTGAGGACGGTCCACATCATTTACTTTGTGTCAAGTGCTTGTTCATTTCAGGTATAAAATGTCTTGAGAGTAAAGGTCTGTTTGTGTTAATAACTGTTGCGTTATCACACATTTTAAAAACCTAAGGGAAATACTAAAAGCAGAAAATATAGATGAACGACTGCAAGGGATGTGATATTTAGAAATATGGCAACAAAAGACAAGATGTAGAAAAAGGCCAGAAAGTTAATGTTTCATGTTCAGAATGTATTCATGGAAAGCTTTTGTAAAGCGGTGTTCTGACCAAGCTTTAAAAAACAAGGCCCAAACCCTGTTGCTGTTTAGTTTCCCTTCAGTTGAAGCTAATTTCTCCAGCTACAATAGAACTCTCAAAGTGTAATTCCTGTACAGCACGAACTCTGACCCTACATAGACAGTGTGGGGTTTAGGGAGGACAGTAATTAAAATGCACAGTAATTAAAATGTTGTGTTTAGGAGTGCAAATAGAAGGGTGACTAAACAAAGTACAGCTACATTGTAAAGGGTTTAAAGCCTTGTTTGTTTCACCTCAAAATAATTTAGAGAGTGTGTTTTTTGTTTCCATCATACTAGTTTTTCATATAAATGATTCATTAGTTTGTATTTGTGTACAGTCTTTGACATGAAACAAGTTTTGGCCTGGTGAAGATAAAGAAAGGGGAACTATATGAGACACTTTTCCACATAGCTTTGATCCAGAAGCTACCCATTTTGCATCCAGGCAGGGCTACACAGTACGAACGGCCATGACAATTGTATGAGTCATCAACACAAATACTTATATATTTGCGGTTAACAAACAGAATGTATGGATTACGCTGCTAAAATGTAGTGTTCTTGTAATTTCAATTGGTTCAGTTCGACACAAGCATTATCTCAATGTGCGTCTTATAAACATTATGAAAGCAGACTTAGACTCACTTTCACTTGCACACCACACTACACTCCACACACAGTAATAACAGAAGTGCACCAAACAGAAAGCAGTGGGGAGAGGAATCAGGATGGGGTCCAGATCCCACCGAACAGCAGCTAGAGTCATTGCAGGCTCTGGGGTGTCTAATTCAGCTCACAGTCAGCCCTGCAACTGCTGGAACTGCTATGCGATGGGAACCTTATCTCCAACCTGGGAATGTTTTTAAAAATAAAATAAAAATCACCTGTCTTTTAGGCATTTCATTAGCTAACTAATTGGTTAGTTACAGGTACCTCTGAGTTTCTAAAGGGGTTCTAGTTTGTAAACTATGTAAGACACACAATAAAATGTTTATTTTATTTGTGATACTGTTTTACTTGATGATACTGAACACCATTATTTTTCTGAAGGTATAAAGCCGAAACGTTTGTCTACTAAGTTTCTTGGAATTGAATTCAGATATTATTATATATTTTTTTTATTTATTAAAAGTAGCTGCCACATTATTATTCAAACTGATCACACATGGATTAGACCAATGATAAACCCGTCCAAGATAAACCACAGATGCAGTTTATTGGAACATTTTACAGTACGAGGGAATCCTCAGCCCCCTATAACTAAAAAACAACACAAGGTGGTTGATGCAATGGAGAGCGATTCCCCAGTGCTGTAAAAATCAAATCCAAGGGTGGTTTATACTGGCAGAGTATACAGTTCCTCAAATCAATCCCTTAGCCTAGTAAAAAAAGTATTTATTAATCTGTTGACTTAAACGACTATTTCTTTTTTATGCCTAATTTACAGTTTGTCCTGTAAAACATATTCTTTAGTAACTTTACTATTGTTAAAGTGAAGGCTCTTGATTCATGTATTTCAGCCTTTTATTTAACAAAAAATGGGAAATTTGATGATTTTCCAAACATAAATCAAATAGGCCCAATAAAAGTATGGGTTTGTAACTTTAAAATCACTTGTATTCCCTGCTGGAGTCTTTTATTTGAAGACTGAGACAGGTGATTTTTTTCTCTGCATGGCGAGTCTAACAAATGAGTTAAAACATTGTAATTTTGTTTTTCATTTAACATTTGGCTCTTTTTTTTTAATTAAATGCAGTAAATTATTATTGCAATCATTTTTAAAATGGCTAAGGTTATTAGGATATCCATGCAGTTTTAACTAAAAGCTTCTGGTTAGGAGCTGGTGAGACTGGAACTATACCTGTCTCTACACCTGGAATGCGACTGGAGTTGAACATACGCTCATACTGGGAAGTGCACATTGGAATAGTATTTTGAATCATAAGCTGAAAAGCAAAAAGTCAAAAGAGTCAAAAATCCAGATAACAAATAAGAACACAAAAGAGGCAAACTAAAGAGACAAAAAAACGGGATATGAAGGAGTCCAACGGAGATGGAAAGTTAGCAAGCCGAGTAAACCTACAGACCACAGACAAAAGAAAATAAAATCGGAAATTTAAAAGGGGGAGGTGTGGCGGCAGGGGGAAGGGGGTTAGCTGCTGTGCAGGGATCGGCAGTGGGGTCTGACACAGTCAGGCGCTCACCTGAATGAATGTCACCAGCAATCCACAAAGCAGCATCGGTTCATAATGACAGACGGCTGGGTAACTGCTTTTACAAAAATATTGTGAATTAAAAAGTAAGAGCTAGTTGTTGTGCAGGGTGCCGCTAACATAAACACGCCCTACCAGGGATATAAATAAAGTGCACCTGTGCTATTTTATTATTTTACTTAATAATCAAATTACTGACAGTACATTAGTGAAAGGCCCTTTTACAATACCAAAACCATACAATGTGTAATGGAGAACAGTTCCAAGTTATAAAGTTTCTTAAAACGGAGGTAAGGTATCCTGAATATACACTACATTAGGCCAGAACATCATGGGTAAGACTCCAATACCTTATTGTTTTGTAATATTTAAATTTGGATATTCAGTGGACAAGACAATAACCTAACCTAATGCCACACCTGCATTTTAATAATCTAAATACATTAAAACTAGATGTGGCACCATTTTTATTTTAAGTTTTTGGTATTAATATTTATGAAATAAGTGGGACGATGACGTGTGCTGGCAAGGTATGCGGGTGACATTGGACAGGGGTCTTGCTTTCCTTAACACTTCAGCCACTGCTTCACCCCTCTTACCTGTCTCTTGGCCCGGGAGGCGGGAAGTATTAAACATACGCTCCCACTGGGATGAGCAGATGGGTACCGTGGATCCCATGACGAAAATCTGTTTCACACCGCAAACAATTCCCAAGCAAAATTGGAAAGTTGTATTTTAGAGGTGGGTACGGTGAAGAAAGAGAGAAAGAAATGTAAAATGCTGATTCCATTTGTTTTAGAGGGTGGGTCTGTTGTTATTAGCAGTGTCTTTCACTCAGGAATCCTTCGTTATTACTGGCACCCTGCAGTGCAATATCATCCATAACCTCAAAACAACCACAATCATAAGATCAAACTTTATAAATAAACCTAGGCATTTATCGACCTATACCAAACCAATTTGAGAATGGATAAAATGACAGTGAGCTGTTTGGTTATAGTTTGCAATATTAAAGAAATGCAAACCAATGCATTTTTTTCTGCATATTCAAAACTGAAGTTAAAAATGCTAGCACCAAAGAACCAATGACATTGGTCGAAACTGTCATTTAATTTTAGTTTCTTTTAGCATTTCTAAATGCAGCACTATTGAGTGTTTAATAGTTACGGATCTGAACCTTGTATTATATTCAATGATTTAATACGTGATTTAATACATGATTTCAATGATTTAATAATGATTTAATAAGTGTATCAATTAAAGGTCACACCTTGAACATCAGGAATAATAATAGGAATACAAAAATGTGTTTAATTGCGTCAAAGCTTCATGTCTTTTAGACGAGGTTATACTTTTATACTTCTCATTTTTAAAATAAAACTGGTCAACTTCTTGTTTTTTTGCTTTGTTCACAAATTGCTAAAACATCACTGGAGCAATGCGTCAACACATCATCTTTATAACATGTACTTTTATTAACATTTACTTCCCAGGTTGTGGCCTTAAAAAGAGTAGAACTCGGGTTCCAGCAGCCTACAGGAGTGCTTATGATCTTCAAATCCATTTTTTGGTTTGCTCTCTGCTCATGGAACAACATCCAGCAAGACTCCCAGTTGACTTTACAGGTTCAAGGAACAAGGACTAACTGGGGAACGATTGTTTGTCACAAGCGATTGTATAGTAGGGGGTACCAGAAAGGTTTCAGAGCCCTCTTTTCCACTGTTCAACTGAGCCGCACCGTGGCCGCTTTGGTGAAGCCTCTTTTTTCCACTGCTGAACCCGAGCCTTGAACCTGACGTCACACGCAATGAACGTGTTGAGACACATGTAGATGATGCAGTATAAAGAGCCTCTGTATTTAAGTTGAGAATGCCAGATCAAGGTTATGGTTGTTTTTCTTTGTTTTCGATCTTCATATATTACTGAATACAACTGAAATGCAATGACAGGCTGATTATGCAAAGAGGAGAAGAATGCTTTGCTGCGAGAGCAGTAATTTCTACTTTTATCTCCTCCGACTTGCTGCACATCACGTTGTTCGTCTTCCTCGAGTCTACTGTCTGACACAAAGTAATGACAATAATCATTAACTCCGCCCCTGTCCCTGCTCGTCTCGGAGCCAGATTCAGATGTGAGGCCAGAGTTTCACGGTTTGGTTCTCACTCAGCTCGACAAATAGCCATTGAAAAACCACCCGTACCGTGAGGGCCTAGGGCCCTCTCTGCTCGGATGTGCCAGTGGAAAAGGGGTAAGAGGGCTCATGAAACAGTCACATTATAAGAAAAATGATTCACTTTTTTTTATATATACATGCTTAGTCAATTTCAGGGACTATTTTGTAGAGACCTGTGTTACAAAAGTTGATAATCGATAAGAACAATACAAGTCGAATATCGATAAGAACAATTCAATAATATGTACAAATCTATATGCAAATGTATTTCTAAAATATATATTAATTAATGAGGGGGTATATTAGGGGATTGCAGCAGACCTAAGCCACTTCAAAGGGGTTCTGGTCAAAATAAACCATAATCCAGCTGTTCACTTACTGGCTTGATTTGCTCTCTGTCCAGCTTTTTTCTATACAGCAGGATGGCGTGGATTGTGTTTCCAGCTCTAGCTGACTGAATCTTTGTTGGATAGACGTACAGGTAGTCCTAGACCAACAACAACAAAAAAACATTTTTAAAACAAGACCAAGATATATACACACACCAAGACTCTGAATGTATTCTTCCACTGGTAATGTGACAGAAAGGTCTGGAGTATGCGTTTCCTTGTGTAATGTGGGAGTTCTTAATCTTAGCTAATACCATATTTCTTACATCCACTTGAGGCAGAGAGTTGCAGAGGGACAGGTTAATGGTTACAGTCTGTGTACCAGCTGTGCTGGGAATTTAAACATGATTTTGTGAGCTCTATTGTAGTCAAATAGGTATTTTAAATAAGGTATTTTGAAGAAGAAAAATACATTCTAGTTTGCATTCTTCACTACTGAGAACAAATTATCACAATGAAGTTTTACTGAAAGCAAACACGTTAAATAAAGCACAGTATGTCCCAGCTTGTTGTCTAGGAGCCTAGAATGAACTGACCCAGAAACGTCTCTGAAGTCGGTTCAATGGATTTGCTGGCGCAAACCAAAGCACACCAGTTCTGCCGCAGGCAGTCAGTTTACTTCAATAGTTCTGCAAGAGCTTCGTCAAGCATGTAATGTATCAGCACTTTGTTAGTTAGAATAATTTCAAGTTAATGCTTCAAATCAGATAAGTGGTTCTCTGGATATAGGTAATAATGCAAAAAGGTATTTGGCTGAGCTTGGCAGAGGTGTCAGAAAGAGCTAAAAAAAAATGAAGCAAGTGAAAATAACTTTTAAGCTCAATAGGATTCTTAGTTAAAATGTAAAAAGAAACCTGTTAACTGTTTCTTTCATTTTCCACTTAGGCCTGAAGAGGAGACTTTTGTGGTTTTGAAAGCTAATGTTTTTATAGCATCACTGCAGTTTTGAAAGAAGCGCATGTATCTGATACTAGGTTAAGTAAAGTTCTCAGTTTGCTGCTTTTCTGTAGTCTGTTACGCTTGCACTTCCTGGCCCATTTCAAATGAGCAGTATCTTCTGGGTTGGACCCTGTCAGATTTACAGGAAGCAGCTGATAGGTTAATGACAAAAAAAGCGGCGTTGTAGGGTGGGAACACTATTACTGTCTCAGTAAAAATTACTATTAAATGCAAGTCTACCTAAAAGTAAGTCATATAAACAGAGCTTTCCTAAGCCTAGTACAGATATCGGTTTTCAAATGAAAATGCAGGTTTGCTATGAGCTTCATTCAAGTGCTTCTTCAAAACTGCACATGCACTATTCACAATAACCACTTCAAAGAAAATAAGAATAGAAGCTGACTCATGACAGCTGAGTGATCAGTGCAATGTACACAAAACTACAGTATACTGTTAATAGCTAGCACTGACAGAGAACCTGGCACATTGACATGAACTAATCTTACAAGCTCATTAGCACACCTGCCAAGTCCAACATTGGCTATTAAAAAGTGCAATTTCCTGTTCTGGAGAAAGAAAACTGAATTAGTGCTACAAACCAGCTGAACCTAAACGACAAATGTGCCAACCTGGCCCAGCCTGGCCTCATCAGGTGCTGAAGTACAACGAGGTGAAATATCCTAAACTGATTCTCTCTATAATGTACAAGTGCGCCAATGCAGCGCTGCCAGCACTGTTCATGAATAAGTATTAACTCTCAGGCTCTTTAAAGAATGCTCTGGTGAGTACAATAAAGTTATGTATGATTGTTAATAAGCATTCAGCAATGCAATACTGTTTGTTTTGCATATTAATAATTGGTTAAGGTAAAACAGTGATGAATTATGTTATCGTGTGGAATTGAGCAGGATTAGGGGCAATGCAGCTTTAGAGAATTTGTATAATATTTATAAATGGTTCGGTATTTTAATACAAAGAGTTTGTGCCATGTGACTTTCGTGCTATAAATGACTTACCATTGCATAATAATTACTGTTGACCATGATTGGTCCGCGTCCTCGGAGATAGATATATTCTTCCCACCAATCGCTGACCTGGAAAACATGAATACAAAACAGTGATAAATTGGATTTACAGCACTGTAATTCAAAAAATCTGTACATCCCATGGTTCAAAAGCAAGCAAGAAGGAAATGATCTTCAACCCAGGTAAAGAGGGGAGGACCGGTGATAATCTTTAACACTCCTTTGAGTTGAGTGCAATTACAAACTTCAGTAATTCATTAAAATGATCTTTCCTATTTAGTTTTGTCACAAATAATGATGCATGGCTTTGTCACATGGCTTAACCCTACTGCATATTCATATATAAGACTTTGTCACACAAAAGAGTGCTTTGACATTCAATTCCCAGTCTCTCCCAGAGGTTTTATGAACAAAAGAACCTTTGCAATTAGAATGTGCTTTATTACACAAACGCTACACAACTCTATAGAACAACCGTAAGCAAAACAACATTAACTTACGTAATTTGTTGCCCACCAAGACTTCAGTTTCAGATACCACTGCAGGCGGGGTCCCAGGTTCACTTCAAAGTCTTTAGCAAGAGCCTCCATTCTATTGTACTGCTCATCGTCCATTAGCGGGCGGGCTGACTCCAGGTACTACTCCAAACAAAATAAAAGAAGAAGTTTATCAAAATCACACACAAAGTGGGGGACAAATGTTTGGCTAATGCCTTCAGTTCATTCAGTTTAAAGAATGTTGGCTTAGGTGTCTATCAACCTATAACCCATCGGGATAAAAACTCATCTGTGACTTTACTGCACTGGGGAATCCCCCTCCGATTGCCTATCTGTGGTTACCCTGAGATTGCCCATAAAAAATTTCTCGCAATCAGGCAGTCCCCTTTGTGCCAGACTGCACATGAAGAACAAGCTGCCAGTTTCGAACAATGGCACTGTGCAATTCAGAGTATACTGACCTGCCCTGCATAAAACCAGCCAGACTCTCAAAACAAGAACATTCTGAAAGCAGTTGCAGTACAGCAAGAAATAAATGAGCTGTTTAAAGGACTGCCTTAAAATGGGAAGCACTCTATACAGCACTACTACATACTAGACTGCCATGCATATGTGCATAGGAAAAAGACTAAAGACTGGAAAATGCTGACAGTGGTTAAATGCTTACAAAACATTCAAAATGTTTAACGCCATTAGCATACCTAACACAAATAGTACATTCTAACATCATTTAAGAATCATGCTGCATAGCAGTTTGGACCATTTTTGCTTTTTCTGTAGTGTGAACCTAATTAGAAATACCACAAACCTTTACTGCTACAGAACGAGGACTTGGGCACAATTTGTTTCAAGGACAAAGACACGTTTCTATTGATTGAAACAAGAACCACGAATACACACACACACACACACACACACACAAACACACACACACACAGGTTTGACTCACTTGTTTCATAGTGTCTGCGACTGCAGGTACAGGAAGGCGTGGGAGTGACGTCTGGAAGCTGTACAACATTGGTTTGGGTCCAGAGAAAAGCTTCACCAATGCCTACAGAGGAAAAGCCATAAACAGAATGAACAGGGATGGCAGCAGTATATCTCCACGGCACACTTCAGAGTTTTAGATTTATACATTAAAATAACTTATCCAATTCTGAGAACATTACAGCAGAATGTAACTTGCAAGTGATTTTAGACTGTTACATAAAAAGCAATCAGGATATGAGTCAAACAGTCCTAGCACTCTGTGAGCATTCATGGAGTAGTCTTTATATGTAACAGGTTCAATGTTTATTACAAAAAAAAGGTGTTTAAACCTAAATTAAACAGATGATTGCAGAGAATGACTTCCCTTAGACCAAGCTGTGCATCTGCTTAACAATGCAAGGTAATATCGGAACACTGTGATTTACCCAAACTTCCTGACATTGAATTTGAATGTATGCAAGACAGATTCCAAATGAGATGCTGTAAAAAAAAAAATTATAATATATATTCACAGTACAGAAGACAATAAAAATCACCTGTTGCTAGAGCTCACTATTTGATAATGGAATTGTACATTCCTGTGACGTGACCACGCAATTGAGCGAATAAAGTCCCTTCAGCTACAGCTCTAAACCCACTCTGTGGTACAGTATGCTCACCATCCAGATTCGGGTTCTCTTGGGCACTTTGCCGTGTGCACTGAACATCCAGCCATGCCAGGAGAGCAGCATCTTCAGGGAGCTGCGCATGATGTAGATACCAGCCACCCACAGACCGGTGCCGATGAGCACTCCTCCCACAATCTTCTGGCTCTCATCAGACAGGTACCTACTGCAGAGGACCAACAAGAGCAAGGCTGGAAATCAAGATCACAGCAAGCAAGACTCTCCTGACAGCAAAGAAGAAATGGATGCTTAAACACTGGAACAGCTCTGAAGATACATTCAGTCTGAAAACAGTATTTTATGTGTACAGACATTTTGCCATATTAGTACATAATTATAGGGATTATAGAGTAACTGTCTTTAACTCATAATGCAATTATAGAGTCATTATAGTGCACTGCATGTTCATTATTTAATAATCACTGCTCCTCATAGTTTGCATTTGTACCTCTTTAAAATGATTAACTTCATACAATACATGTAGTAATTACATGGTGGCAGGTACTACTTTATAATGTAGGGGTATGAGGCATGTTTTTATGTCTTAGTGATTTTGGACTCAATATACCCAGGAGAAAAGTTAAGGGAGGGGTTGTACTCTTACAGATTGTTAATCTGCGTCACCACCAATTTCAGTCAATAGGTGGCACTGTGGTTACTAAAGCGCTTTTTTGTGAAATAAAGATTTATGATAGTTTTGTTTTAGCTGAATAGTTTGTTACAACTATGCCATTCGTCAAGGTGGAAAAAAAGAGCACAAAGCACCTGTGGATTAATGTTCTTCTTTAATGCTAGCTCCTTCAGAATCAAAATAATGTCCCATTTCTGATGAACCATAAAACTACCACAAATAGAAAGCTCTACTGCCATCTATGAACTCTGTCTTTTTGCAGCTTCTGTGTAAATAGGTGCAACACAGTAAGGACTGTGTTCTCAGAAGACAGTACGAGTCAAGGGCAGTGAAACAATGTGTTCTCAGAAGACAGTGAAATTGATTTTGGGAGTGATCTCCTCAGATGACAGCAGTTTTGCTAACAGTATATTATATATATATATAAACACAGGACTGAAACTCCCGCAAATTATTTACCTTATGGGGAGGTGTGCCCCGATTCTGGCTATCAACCCGAATGAAGGATCTGTTTTTGTGTACGCGGTTGTGGACATGAACCCCACCACAACTACCAGCAAACTTGTAGGGCTTCCAGGGAACACTCCGGTCATGACCCCATTCTACAAAGGGAAACAGGGTCAGCAAAGTGCTTTAAAAGGGCAACGTGGCATGGGTATGACAAATGACAGAGTTAAATTAACTAATGTCTTATACTTGTTTAGATACACCTTGAGGGTTATTTTGGTAAATCTACTAGTAAAAAGGCGTGTCCCATTTTGGCAGTAACTGCTCAAACAATATAACTTAATAGTAACAATATAACAAAACAGACCATTACTGTCAGATGAAATATGAAAGGCAATTTATACTTTTGAAAATTACAAAAGTGGGTAAATGCATTCAAAATGTTTTAATTTAAAAAATAACCCTGTTGGTGTCATTTTCTGTTTCAGTCATCACAATTATTATTATTAGTCATTTAGCAGATGCTTTTATCCAAAGCGACTTACAGAGACTTGCATCAACAACTGTTGCAGAGTGGCTTACAATAGGACCTTGGTTTTACATCTCATCTGAAGGACGGAGCACAAGGAGGTTAAGTGACTTGCTCAGGGTCTCACACAGGGAGTCAGTGGTTGAGCTGGGATTGAACCGGGAATCCTGGTATCAAGCCCTTTTCTTTAACCACTGGACCACCATTTAACCATTTATTTTAATTGTATTTATTGATGTTAATAAGACTGATCCCTAGTGGGAAAAACACCAGCAGGGTTGATAAGCAGTGTTATTTACATCCAGCGTTTTGTAGATGATACAACACTTAGTCTAGGAGAGGCATGCAGAGCATCAGGATTTGGCAGCAGAGGAGCTAACTGCCCTGTCGGTTTGCAGTGCAGTGACAGTCTAGCCTAGTCTGCAGTAAATCAGCAAATGTCTTAAGTCATACACATACTGTCACGCATATGGCCACCCTTTATGCTGTGCTGGTTGCGCTCAGCCTCAGTGCAATAAAAAGCAATGCCTTGCTGTCTGTCCCACAGGAGATTTAAGCTAATATACCATAATGATGAGAGCACCCAGATCGGGAATCTATTCACATACCATATCCACATACCACGCACACCACCCTTATAGAACACAGTCATTCTCCTCTGTAATGTTGCTCTCAACCACATAGAGACACCAGAGATTAGCCTGCTGCTTTAACAGCTGGTTTTGCAGATCTTACACTGCCTTACCTAAGGTTGGATATTATGAAGCCCAAGATTAGTGTTAATTGGGATCTGTGAAATCAGCTGTAGTCCATGTGCTGTAGATGTAGTCCCTGTGCTAAGAAATGATTCTTGCAGCAGCACACAGTACCTTGAATCTGATGAACTTCTTCTTCCAGGAGTGAAGCCCAGAGAGGTAGATCTGTCGAAGCGCTTCATGGCTGAGCCGGAGGTCGATGCCGTCTGGTGTTACTGTGAACTGAAAAGCTACGGCCTGGTGAGCCTCTGCCATACCTGTTTCCTGGATTCACTGAAAAAGAAAACACAGGCATTTTAACATCCAGACCCTGACCCAATGGTCTTCAATAGCAATTCATTAGGGGGTAGGGGTCACCGTTGGTTTTCCTGATGCATGCAGAACTCTTCTAAGACTGCACTGTATATGCGGGTTATGCCTTTTCAATCCACTGGATTCAACCAGGAAGGGGTCCAATTGCAACAGGGAATCCTAAGAATGAAGTGAAAATGTGCCACGTTTTTTACATTGGTCCTGTGGTTCATTTGGTTGAGACCAAGTAGAAAGATGAAAATAGGGCTCCACTGTTGGTTGCTTAATTAATGCTGCAGTATTTAAGCAGGGGAAAGACTCACCATAGGAAACATTGGCTTCAGGGAAGCATACTGTTGTGTTGTCTCCTCCTAAGCACAGTGTATGACAAGGGAAAAGCTGTATTTTTTGCTACGGTAAAAAGGGACACGCATTTGTTTCTAATTCACATTTTATTATTGTTCTCGCCTCCTCATCTCTACATGCTTGATAAAAGTAACTTAGTTTCTGTATGATTTATTCAGCTTGCAATAGTCATCATAACATACTGTACCACAGAGTGGGTTTAGACCTGATGCTTTAGATCATTAAAATTAGACTCTGACAGAGCAAAAGAACAGACAGGTCCTTCTTGTTGCAATGATGTGCCAGTCTAGCCCAAAAGCCAATCAAGTGTAGGATATGGGGAAGAGTACAAAAAGAAAAATAGGTCATGCAAAGAAAGAGCAAACTTATAAAACAGGAAACCAGCGGAGAAACAAAAATAAAACACAGAGCTTCATCACGATTTGATACATTCCTAAATTCGGCCAGGTTCACAAAACCTTACACTAATGTGCGGTAAAAAGTGGTTCTTCCCTGACCTGCAATATCCATGCAATGTGATAAAAATGTAAATGAACAAATGAACGCATGCCCGTAAACTGTATCCCCAGGGTGATAATTTTAGGCTGCCACAATTGGATAAGCAGTGAAAAATGGACATGCATAGTAGCCTATGAACTGTACAGCTGCCTCCACCATGCACTGCCACCCAGGCTTTAACATGACAGGCAACAACACCTCTACTGCTGCAGTGCAGGCTCAGCATTCATATTTCAATGCCAAACAGGCAAGGCGCTGCAGGCAATACCTTAAAAGACCCTTTCAGGATTATCCAGGCTTAAAAACCAATTCAATCATTCCGGGCGTTCAAGGGAAAGTGATTCACTGCAGTCACTGCATTTTAATCCCTTACTGTATACAACAGAGTGTTTAGACACAGTAATTAGTATTCAATGTACCAGCGATTATATTTTTGGACTAATCCAATTTATGTCGCTTTTTACTTGTGCTAATTACTTGTGACAATTATAGCAGCACTTATTTCACTGTCTGCTTAAAGATAAGTCGATTAACAGGGGAATTTCAATCTGTGCTGCACCTCAACTAGAAGTGTAATGATTCAGTATGCATCGATGAATTGTGATACTTTCTTTATACCACATATTGTTGTATCGTTCGTATTGTGATACAAGAGCAAAACCAAAACATATCTCATTGTATTTCACCAAATGGTTCTTGAATGAAGAATAAGCGTGATTCAGTTGGTTTGAATACATACCATCCCGATTTCATTTCATTTCATTTCTTTAACATAATAGTCTGTTGTTAAATGATCATTTGATCTTATTATGCATCATACAAGTAGCCAATGTATCGTGATATACAGTACACAACCTGCATATTTCCATATGTATCGTGGCTGTAGTGTATCATGACACCCCTAACAACTATAGCTTTATGTGTCAGCCCACGTAGCTGTTACTCCATATAATACATGGATTCCATGACTTAAAAAAAAAAATACCAACAGCCAGTTGATTCAAAAAGGGTCCCGTACACTACCGGTAAGACCTTTGCTTTATTGATCAGTCACAAATGAGATGATTCATTGGTTTGCTTTCAATTATTCACAGTTAGGGAGGATCGGTCCGAATTCCAGTACACCCTGTGTACAGATATCACCCTGCGCATAGAACACCCAGTACTGTAGTGCACACTTCTAAAGTTCTAAAAAATAAAAGACTTCCAATACAAGATGGTTACAGTTATATGACACAACATACACTAAATGATACCGGGCTCCATTGTGAAGCATGTGCAGAGAGACATTTTCTGAGAGTAATAAAATAATTCAACAACTCCGAGTGGAGTCCAGGCTATTCTATTCGGGGGGGGGGGGGGGGGGGTGCTTGCTTGTAAGCTGCCCAGAGCTGCGTTGTCCTCCGATGCTGTAGCTCCGAGGTGGCTGCACGGTGAGTCTGCAGTGTGAAAAAATGCAGTTGGCTGACGACACATGCTTCGGAGGACAGCGTGTATTCGTCTTCACCGCTCCCGAGTCAACAGCGGTGGGCTGACCCTAAAAAAAATAATTGGATATGCCAAATTGGAAGAAATACAACATTAAAGCTCCATTCGGGGAGAACAGTCCTTGTAGGACGGTGTAGCCAAAAAATGCGCGCCCATAGACATTAAATCTACAGGGGTATGGCAAGCAGAGACAGCCGCTAAATACACCTTCAAGGTGGAAGGTGGCCTACCAGCATCAAGCAGTTCTTGAAGAACTGTAAGATGACAGGCATAGGGCAAGATATGGAATCATGGCTTCTAGCCCGACACCAAGCCTGGAAATACCTCCACTTATAGGTATACAAAGACCTAGTGGAGTCTGCCCTAGCACTTTGTAACGTAACCACAACCGCATCTGATAGCCCTAGGGCTAATCAGCGATCCCTTTCAGGGGGCAGACCCATAGCCGGAACCTGCCCGGTTCCGGGTGCCAAAGAGAGCCTTTAGTCTGACTGAGGAGATCCATGCGAAGTGGAATCTCCCAGGGCTGGCTGTGCAACAGCTGGCACAGGGTCGAAAACCAGACTCTCCTGGGCCACTTGGGGGCCACTAGGAGAACTGACATTTTCTCTAACCAAACTTTTTCGAGAAAAGCCAGGAGCAGCGGTATAGGCGGGAAAGCGTACAAAAACACTTTAGGCCATTCGTGCACAAGGGCATCTACGCCGAGTGGATCGTCTAAGCGGTGGAGGGAGTACCATAGGGGGCAATACGAAGAGATTGACCTGCGCCTTCCCGAACCGTTTCCAAATGCGCTCCAAGATCTGAGGGTGGAGTCGCCACTCTGACGGATGCGGGCCTCTCCTGGAGAGGAGGTCCGCTGCCCAGATCACCGCTCCGGGAAAGTGCGTCGCCTGTAAGGACAGCAAGTTCTTCTGAGCCCATGTCAATAGCCTGAAGGCCATGCGATGCAACCCTGGGGACCATAGGCCACCCTAGTGGTTGACATACGCCACCACTGTCGTGTTGTCCGTCTGGATCAACACATGCGTACCACTCAGCACTGGGAGAAAGTGGTGGAGAGCAAGGGATCCCGCTTGCAGCTCCAGCATGTTTATGTGCAGGGATGTCCATTGGTCCAGCCAGGATCCGCATACTCCTCTGCCTTCCCAGACCGCTCCCCAACTCAAGTTGGAGGCGTCTGTCATCACCACTTGGCGGTTCAACACCACTCCCATTCGCGCAGGTGAGAGGTCGTCCTCCACCAGCGCAGGGCTGCCGAGCACGCGTGAGATACAGTCAGCCGATGGCATTGAGGCGGGGCAGTTTGGGGTGACTATTTAGGGCGCTGGCCCTGAAAATGCCTCCTGTGACGCTGGTGTGTGGACTGGCCACGTCCTGCTTTCCTTCAGTTGGGCCCGGTTGCTTGCTGCTGGTGTGCCCTGTAGGCAATGCCTTAGGTCACCCACCGGAGCCGTTGGGACTGGAACTGTTCTAGTGACAGTCCACGTCTGAGGAGCTCGCCAGCGGCTCGACCTGCCCCACGTGGAGGCGCGAGGAGGGAGCAACGCGGCCACCTGCTGGGACGCCTTGGGTTCTGTGTAAGATCTCCTCCACGGCTGGCCCAAAGGTATGTCCTGGGGATATAGGCGTGTCAAGCAGCGTGGCCTTATCCGCATCAGGAACTGGCTTGTGACAGCCAGATCTGCAGCAGTGTGCTGGACAGGAGACTCCGTGGCCACCGGCTTAGGGAGCGGGGCCTCACGCTGTACACTGTCCAAGTAAGCACACTTTCTGTATTAGACAGTTGAGTTGCTTGCGCTTCTGCTGCATACGCCTGCTTGAGAAGCGTTTCTGTCACCTTACATTGAGGGTTCGGGCACGCCGGGTCTCTACCCAATCCACTCACCGACGGGGCCTTAACTAGGGCCGCGATGGTGGAGTCTACCGGGGGGAACACCCAAGGCCAGACAATCCCAGGAGAAGCGTACCTCCTCCATGAAGTCTGGGAAGGCCGGAAACTTCTGAGGGCGAGGAGCAATCACCTGCGTCCGGAACACGGACCGGCGTTGTTCCGCTGATGGCGTCCAGGAGACCTGCAGTAAAGCTGCAGCGCATCCCATAAGTGCAAAGACTGAGCTGGACAACGGGGATGCCTAGCAGGGGGTCCTAGGACAGGTCATGGAGGAGGGGCTCTGGGACTCCAAGAGCCGCCAACGGTCCAGCCATAGAGGACCAAGGACCAAGATGCCATGCTGAACACCCAAGCACTTCGCACAGAGGGTATGCTTGTCCTCTTGCGGGATATGGGCCTGGTGTTGTGCAGGGGCCGTGCACTAAACACCACTTGCACTGCACTCAAGCACTTGCTAAGTGCGAACACCGTGCGCTCACCCACTAGCGCTGTAGCAGAGGATACCTAACACCGCGCATCGCGTACTGTGCAGCACCATATGCCCTTGCATTAGTGTAGTACCAAGCACTGTGTGCACCGTGTGTGCTGAGCCCAGAGCACTATATGCACCGCGTAACGTGCAGCACCATGCGTTCCTGCACTAGCATTGTAGCAGTGGGTACCAAGCACCGTGTGCACCGTGCACCGAGAGCACTATGTGCACCATGTACCGTGCAGCGCTGTGACTGTGCACTGACGCTGAGGTGCTGGGCACCGTGTGCCGCATGCACTGAGCACTGTGCACCGAGATACCTAAGTATCAAGGGCTATGCACTGACGCTGAGGTGCTGGGCACCGTGTGCCGCATGCACTGAGCACTGTGCACCGAGATACCTAAGTATCAAGGGCTATGCGTGGGCCACGGTACCGAAGCACCGGGGGGGCCGCTACGCAAATGTGCCTACCCTAACCGTGAAATCACACACATCTGGTCAGTGTGTAGCAAAGCCGAAGCCACGGTGGGCAAGTTGAAGCAGACAGCAAAAACATGGTAGAAAAATACTACAGGGGAGAGCACACTGTTTGTTTACAAGGTCCGACTCACGAGGTGGGCGGGCTTACGCAGCCGGCAGGGTCTACTCGACAGCGGGGATGTGGCAAGGCCTAGCCCCGTGGAGGGGCGTGTGGCTGGAAGAGTCACTCAACAGCGGGCATCTCAGTGTTTGAATAACTGTGTAACTCAGTGTTTGAAGAGCTGTGCATCTCAGTGTTTGAAGAGCTGTGCAACTCAGTGTTTGAAGAGCTGTGCATTTCAGTGTTTGAAGAGCTGTGCATCTCAGTGTTTGAAGAGCTGTGCAACTCAGTGTTTGAAGAGCTGTGCATCTCAGTGTTTGAAGAGCTGTGTAACTCAGTGTTTGAAGAGCTGTGCATCTCAGTGTTTGAAGAGCTGTGCAACTCAGTGTTTGAAGAGCTGTGCAACTCAGTGTTTGAAGAGCTGTGCAACTCAGTGTTTGAAGAGCTGTGCAAGGTGGTAACATGCCCATTTGGATGATATTTTACCTAATTGTTCTCCATGTGGGAGATGACCTAGACAAATAACATTAATTGGTAAGCATGTTTCAAGAGCTTTGCAAATGTTAATTGATATAAGAGGTTAATAACACTCGTTGGTCCACTTGCGCACAAATGACCCAAATTGTAACAACATGAGATCTGTTACGTTGAGATTAACTGAATCAAATCATTTTAACAAGTTTTAACCAGTCATTACAATCCAATATTAATGCATTTGCCATATGATGCAATTGTAAAAGACCAAATGCAAATGTTATACCCACATCAGATTCCCCTGGAACTTTGGCCCTGTCCACACTATGCCTTTAAACCTTCTTAAAAGTGCTAAATACGGTTAGCGTCCACACAACGCAGCGTTTAATACCAGACTCGAGACCACCTCAAGGGGTAGTCTTGAGTCTGTTTCTAAATTAGATCACATCAGGTAGTGCGGTTTGTCAGAAGTATGGATGCTGTAATACCAAACTACATTTTTTGTGTATCCTCCAATATCCAAAAATGCTTTCTGATATGTTTTGGTGCGTGGACATTACAAATACCGTACTGAGAACAGGCGGCTGAAGGAGTTGAGAACGGCTATCAATACTGCTGTGCCGTATACAATTTCTGAGGCTTGTTGTAAAATGGTGGACCATGGAGTAATGTGATCAGATGCCGAAATCAAGACACATTGATATCTGGAAATCAGTCAAGGAGAACTTCAGTTCAAAATGAAGCACACATTATGATAAAATGTACCTTGTTTTTTTAATTAACAAAGTCATAGCCTTCATGCTAAGAAGCGCTATGTCTTCCGTTGGCACGGGCTCCTCATTTGCCGGGTTGTAAACATAAAGTACAGTGCATGGTGGGATACTGTCATATTAAGTCCCACAGTCCATTGCGCTGCTACTGTAGTATGTGAATATTTATCATATGCAATACATTAGGTCTTGTACATTTTTTTACTTCTGAAACTTTCTAATGGACTTCTCATTTTGTCTTGTTCGTCGTAAATTGTTTTTTTCTTTTTAGAGAAATTGATTGTCTGTTTCCAGTTTAAGTTTGCAAAAAAATGATGTATAATTAATGGTTTGCACAAAAATAATGTATAATTAATGGTAAATGTACCTCTGTTGGACAATAGGAAAACACATTGCATCGCAATTGATTGCACCTGTACCAAAATCTCACATCGTATCACTATCTAACATTACATGGGTCAGGTTTTGGTACGCATACCATATTATGACGATGTACCACTTTACAACACTACACCAGGCTATTTTAATAGTGTTTGCACGCATTAAGCCAGACTAAACATGAAACAGTACTTTAGTGTGGACGCTTTGAGCTGGATTAATTAAAACATTTCTGAGTCTAGTTCTCAAGATTGGTTATATAGTGTGGTCAGGGCTTTGTCTTGCTGCTAACCTTGGAAGCGTTGCAAAACTATAACTGTATATTTACTGGTAGCTGAAATAGATGTCACTGTACTAACCAAGTCAACAACAAAATCATTTTAAACAACGTTTATACATTCAACTTTATAATCAGGTTTGTGGAACGGTTACAAGTTTGAAAGTAATTTAAATGCAAAGCTATTCACACAGGAGAGCTCTGCTTTGAATTTACTTCGAATGTCATAAGGGTTAAACTGCAGGTGTATGCCTTTCTACCCGCAAGGAAGTGACCATGGTAACCGAAGAATTGCAATTACACATGTTTCTAAAAACAGCAAGGTGCCGGTCGGTAAAGTATAAGAGCTGATTTAAAAAAAAAAAAAAAAAAAAAAAAAACAACAGTGGGTGGCCTGTTTTAACAACCACAAAAAACGCTTGTTTTAAATGCAACATAATTTATTTATTTTTCTTTCGACGTGTGAAAAACAAAACAAAAAACACAAAGCTAAACGTGTGTCTCTGCTTGCAAAATACAGTAGTACTGTTATGATTCCAAATACAGTAAAAGTCACCGCTAACTTCTGAAATTATTTGTGACATTTCAAGGACACATGCTTTGCCAACCAGTTGCCTTGCCTGCTGTTGTATAAACACCCTTGCCCCTCCCCATGCCGCCACTAAATCACATGACTGTACTTCTAGAATCTAGGTAAAAGGTCATTCCGCTGCGGAATGGAAATGCGCAGCCAAGAGCCCTCTTCCCTTCCTCCAGGGAAAGGAAAGTCAATGCACCAGCCAAGTTAATTACTATACACACGCCTATGCAACTCGTATTTATTTGAAGACAACAAAGAAACTTGTGAGACAAGTGTTTAAAAAATATCTGGACGCTTTATACTGCACAGAGCACTGTATACACTAAACACAAAGACCCGGGATACCTTTATAAATCGTTGGCAATGAATAATAAATATAAACAACAATCTTGCTTCCTGGGTACTTTATTCATTTAGCAAGTGATGTTTTTTTATGATTAACTTAACGTTCGATCCGTTGTAAACGCTTTATAAAGATTTGTACTTTTCCTTAATAAATGAAACCCGGAATAAAATGCAGACTCGTCTGCATGGTTTAAACACGATGCACCGAGGTCAAAATATAACTGCATGTACAAAACTATGGCGTAAAGCATTATTTCAATGATAAACGGACACGCCATGCCAATCGATTCGGGCCCTAACTGGTTCCCAAAGCCTATTACTGGGGGTGACTCGGAGGGTTTCTGTCTTCTCGCCAAGCTCTGCTTTAATTCTTCGGCTTGCCTACTTAAATAAAAAACATTTTGGTATACACTGCAGTAATCTCCCAACTCACTATAAGCCCGTTGTTATTACCAGACCTAAAAACTAACAAGTATGGAACCAGAACAGATTAATTGCATTATGTGAATGGCGAGGCAGTGGTTTTTACATAGCAACCAATGGCATTGTATATGTCACTTGTCACAGCGAATTAATAATTCTCGACCTTTGAAAGAGCTGTTGTGCAATTCATAAAGAATTAATAAAGAATTCATCAGACGTCTGATTGAATTTGTGTATGCACTTTCTGCGACGGAAACAGTAAGCATCATTTGCATTAAACCGACCGTGTGAGTTAAAACAGAAACGCACAACCACATTGGGGGGGGCTGACTGTACTGTCACCCTTCACATATGACTTGTGACAAAAACCAGATCAATCACCCGGCATAATCATAGTGTTCTTTCTTCTTGCATAAACAGATATTATATTATGATTTTTCTACGTCATAAATTTAGAACCAGGATTTTTTTTTTTTGACTGCCCACAACAATTTGACAGCACGCCCACAAGCATGCTTCTTGTGTATCAAGTCAGTGGATAATACTCCCTTCAAACTACGAATGTACGGTAAACAACAATAAGAGTTCAAGTTTTTTTCTTAATTCAGTTTCAAGCTATTGCAGCTGTTTACATTACAGCGACAAACTACACACCTTGCAAACTACCGGATGCACAAGACGGTAATAAAAACCGCTGACCTACCTCGCTCAAATGCGCAGCTCGGATTACAAAAAAAAAGAGAAAGAAAAAAAAAAGAAATTCATTATTTCACATAAACTTAACCATACACCGACAAGCATCCGTTCTCATGTTGTAGAAATATCACTTTAAACATATCAGCTGGTCACCTTACCTGAGTGGTACTGTACAATACTGTGTTTCTTAATAGGTCAGTTTTAATGCGCGTTTTTTGTTACGGTTTTTCAGTGCCTGTAAGCTTCCTCGCTATTCAAGCAACGTTCGCGTGCAATGAGAGTGAATACATATGCAATGTAAAATACCGGCTTCCCAAAGACCAGCCCCCTACAATACGTCATAAATGAACTCGCTCACCTCGCTACAGTACTAGGGGAGGGGCGGTGTCTAATGCTGGAAGAGCTGCTCGGATCCTTCTAACGCTGCAGATCCACGCGGTCAAACGCCGTTGGACCCCTTCTAGTCAAGCAGTTGTTGCTAGGCTATTATGTTCTAACGAGACGGTCGTTTGATACAACGAAATGGTTCCAAGAAGATCCACCTTCACTCATGCAACTGTGGACTGATAAGAAATGTAGCCACCATAAAGGGGAATTTGAAACAACAGTGAAAAAAAGAACATTAGTATCATGAAAAAGGAGAACGCCATGACCTACATCCACTGAATGCACATGTAAAAGGTGGGCATAAAGATAGATGCTGCTTTCATACTAAATCATAATTTAGGGGAGTATGAAGGCTGCCTGTCTTCCACGTCAGCACGAGTTGGACAGTTTGAGTTGTGCCAGCCAGCAATCCTAACTGGGGCTGACATCCTAACTGGAATGTATTTGATCTCGATCTGGTGTAATTCTGATTTCAAATTACTTTCAAGCGGCTGAAGGAAACGCATTAGAAGGCCCTTTAACCTTTTAAATTCAAGCCTAATTTTGCTATGTTTTGCCAATGTGTATGTTATCCCTTCTAACTCCTGTACAAGCATGTAACACACATCGAATGAAAGGCCACACAATTCTCTTTCTTGCTGGCAAAGTTTATTCACTGACAAACACACAGTTATTGATATATATTATAAAAACTACCCACCAAACAAAAATGCATAACAAAAAAAATCTCATTTATTTTGTTACTCACTGAACAATGCAAGTATCAATTATGGTTCTTGTGTGTGAAGATCTTTTGGTTCTTTGCTTGTATTCAATCTTAAATTCCAGTTTGGCCATTGGTATTGCAGCACAGGAAGTGATTTTGTACCAGGAAGTAGCAGACACTTTTGTTCTAAAGTATTACCTTCAACATATCTATGAGTATATGTATAAAATACAAACACCAAACAGAGCAAAAAAGTGGGACCTGTGATAATGCTTCTAGAGATAATAAGAGGTAAACAAAAATGATTCAAAACCTAGGCTTGCACACCTTTAAATTGCCAGTAATGTAATTCTGACAAGCTTATGTCTAACATAAGAGCATATGTCAATTTTTAAGGGAGTGCTTCTGCATGAAAGTAGGAGCTTATGTACGGAAACAGCACAATGAAGAAAGTGGCATGGAGGTTACGCTTTGAAAACAATGCTCTTATACCTTGGTTAGTACCCTGTCCGCATTAAAAAATGAGTTTTATTACAACCACTATAAATGTGGTAAATTAGGCAAGCATTTTCCACTCAAAATGTAACATTTAAAACATGTTTGGGGGTTCTCCAACCCACATACCCCTCTCATTTATAGTGAACCTCAAAAAGAAATGACCATTTTGAGATGTCTGCTGTCATGTCCAACAAATAGCGACTGATAACTGAGTTGAACACCTGGAGGCAGTAATGAGACATTCATGGTCAGCCTTTGTTGTTAATTAGTGTTTGTCCTAATACGAAAACCCCAGCAACAATAGCAATGATGTAAATCTGGCACAACCAACCCCATTTTCTATTCACTATGAGTCTGTTCATTACATTTAACCCCCCTTTTACTGAGTTACAATCCTTAATTTTTTTCAGGGATGGCTGAAATATACACGATAGGTTTTTTACATACAAAATATTATTATTTTATTATTATTATTATTATTTATTTCTTAGCAGACGCCCTTATCCAGGGCGACTTACAATCGTAAGCAAATACATTTCAAGTGTTACAATACAATACAATAAGAGCAAGAAATACAATAACTTTTGTTCAAGCAAAGTACAAGTGTGACAAACCAAAATTCAATAATACAGCAGATAATAGTGATAGTTACATCAGGATATGATTAAATAGTGATAGTTACATCAGGATGTGATTAAATACAAAGTACTACAGTAATATATAAAAGTAATATATAATAGCATATAAATATAAACAAATATAAATAAAAAAGCAATATAAACAAATAGAAAAACAATAAGCAATATAAACAAAAATAAAGATAAATACAAGAAGGCATTTTTAGCAGATTATTTGAGCTTTTATTTTGAAATACGCTTTCAATCCTCTCCGACTGATTTACCGGAAGTTACATAATGTTGCTAGCAAATGTGAGAAGGGCAAGACGGACGACGCTCCACCTCTACAGTGACACAAAAAGAAAGGCGTCACATTTGAGAAGGAGAAACATATGCACGGTTGTTGCAAGGACATTTGCTTTTAAATTTTGACAGAATAGGACACACAAATTACGTTTAACTTATTAAATTCGCCTTTGTATTTAATTATCCATGAGTAATATATATATATATATATATATATATATATATATATATATATATATATATATATATATATATATATATAAATTACTGTGGACTTACAGCGGACAGTGGCCTTTTATCATTGAGGTGACATTATATTATAATTGTATGTGTATATCTAGAGAAGTCAAGAAAAAATATAGATTGAAATGAAACAAAAAAAACCTGACTCTTACAGAGTTTTCATTGAATTTAAACATATCTGGAAATTAAACTTCTATATCTAAAAATCTATATTTTCTCTTGACTTCCGTACTATAAATGATCCGAAGTAAACAAGGCTCAGACGAAGTGTGTTTGAAAAGTTAGTTGACAACTCTGCAGCCTGAAATGGAGAATCCAAAAGCTGCAGGACCAATTTTTCATCCAGCCAAGCACTCAGCATTCCCTGCATAAGTGTGGAGTAGTGCTTAGGGCTCTGGACTCTTGACCGGAGGGTCGTGGGTTCAATCCCTGGTAGGGGACACTGCTGCTGTACCCTTGAGCAAGGTACTATACCTAGATTGCTCCAGTAAAAACCCATCTGTATAAATGGGTAATTGTATGTAAAAATAATGTGATATCTTGTAAGAATTGTAAGTCGCCCTGGATAAGGGCGTCTGCTAAGAAATAAATAATAATAATAATAATAATAATAATAATAATAATAAACTGGTTTGTACTGCCTTGATCTGACTGCAACAGCTCAGGTTACACCAGGCTTGTGTCCCCAGAAAACAAAACTTAAAACTTACATTTTGCATTGCATTGTAATTATATATACAGTATATATATATATATATATATATATATATATATATATATATATATATATATATATATATATATATATATATATAATGTAAAACACCCTAACAATGCATCAATTACAGAAACATTGGTCTCTCTACTCAAAGCATTTTACACAGATTTGCTATTATTGACACTTTCTAAAAGGAATAAAATGTAAGAAGTCACAGCACATATTAATATGTATAGATGTTGTGTATGAGGAAATCGTACTTCATAACTTGCATTTTATGTCAACATTTACAGCTCTAAAAAATGATGCTAATACAAAATGTGCAAAAAATGCTTTGAGTATAGATGCCTGGCTAAGAAGGTGGCGTCAGGCAGAGGCAGGAAGGTAAACACACTGACACCAGGCAAGTACTGCAGTTAAAGACGGCGCCGTTTATTTAAATAATACAAAAAATAAAACAAAAGGTTTGAACACAAAACACTTGCTCACAGAGCGAAATAAAAAAGTAAACAAAACAAATCTCAAACACAAAAATAACACAGGTCAGGCTGGGCAATAGCCTTCACTGTTCCTGTATGTTTTTCTTTTAGTTTCGTTTTCTTTTAGTTTCGTTTTCTTTTAGTTTCGTTTTCTTTTAGTTTCGTTTTCTTTTAGTTTCGTTTTCTCTCCTCACTCTCTCAGCTCCTCTCATACACCCACCCACAGTGCAGCGAGCTGCAGGCTTTTATGCAGGTGACCATCTCCCGATTAGCAACAAATTAATTCGGGAGATGGCCACCTTCTGCACGAGGTTTTTAAATTGCTGTGGATGGGGCTTCCCATCCACGCTACTAAATAAAATAATAATAAAAACACCCAATGCGTCTACGCGGCTATATTTACAAAACAATAAATAAATACAAAAATACCCACGGCGCTTCACCGTCACCTATACATAAATACATAACGATAATAATAATAATAATAATAATAATAATAATAATAATAATAATAATAATAATAATCAACAACAAATACAAAATAACACAGGAGCGGAGGTGGAAACCCGTTCTAAAAATAAACAAATACATTTAATCAGCAGGGCTTACTACCGCCCTGCTACAATGCCATTGTCACTAGTTCTTCAATATACCTCACTGTACCAATATACATCAGTGTTTTCTAAATTTCACATTAGCTACAGATCATTATTATTAGTTATTTCTTAGCAGATGCCCTTATCCAGGGCGACTTACAATTGTTACAAGATATCACATTATTTTTACATACAATAAAAACTTTTTTTTTTTTTTACACATTATTTTCATCAAATTTCAATGTAGATTATTAATTGTAGGTTATTAATCATGTTGTAATTTGCTCTTTGTATTTCAGTTACATATAACAGCAGTGAAAGGAGGAGTGTTGCCTGAGGTGAAACGGTGTACCCAATGCTGCAGATTGTACGACTGTCCATTTTGCCAGCCAAGCAAATATAAACCCAATAAACGCCACCATTTAAAAAAGCACTTGGATGTCCATCTAAAGGGTGCCGTGCAGTGTGATGGTTTGTTATTTAATGGTTTTTATATGTAACATTGTTGAAGGTTGTTTAATATATTTAGTGAACGATATGCATTTCAAGTAAAATATTGTGCAGAAAGTCATTAATACTTATTGTTTGCATATGTTTATTCAAATGTTTATAGAGAATACTCAGGAATACTCACTTGCAAATACAGTAGGCTCCATAATTATTCATACCCTTTATTCAGTGTAAATGAAATGGGGGAAGTAAATTAAAACCTGACCCACGAGCTAATCGCAAAGTCAGAATTTAATGGTGGTTGTATTTATTAGTAGAAGAAAGTGCCCACTTATGATAAATCAAACTGCTATTAAGTACATATTTCTAATTTGGTTTTAGTGGATGGGTCTAAATGTTGATTTAATCCCCTCAAAGTTGGTTTTAAAATATCAACCGGAGTACCCGGAGAAAACCCACGCGAACACAGGGAGAACATGCAAACTCCACACAGACTGCAAATTAACAGTTACAGAATATATATATATATATATATATATATATATATATATATATATATATATATATATATATAAATACATGGCACAGGGATATTTAGCTATGACATACAAAATCCATTGGCATATGTGCCACACAAATCCATGTTGGGCCAGGTTACATGCACTTGTATAAGGGATGATCCTTGTTGGATACTGACGGACAAAAAGCTGGTCTAAAAGATATGACCAAAGGGACTTAAACAAAGGGATAATCATACAACTTTGATAAATCAATTGGCATATGAGCTTAAAGGACAGAACAAAAACTGGGATGCAAATAATATGAGTGACAACCTGAACTTCAGCTTCCTAGATTTTATTGCGTATACCTAGGCTAACCTATACAGACATGTAAGCATGTCAATTTTACATTGTAAATAAGATGAGAATGACACACATAATTCTTACTTTAATACGATTAAGTAAATGTAGATTGTGTGAAGCTATACCCCTATAAAAATGTACCACGGTTCTATAGTGTAGCTATACTATTATTATTATGGTTGTACTGCAATATTGTAACACAGGGAATAGTACATTGATGGTGTAGGATACATATATTATACAATACAATTGTACTTTCACAGATACCATCGTACCTTGTTCCAAAATCCAGTGGTACATTTTTATAGTGTTCCGTTCTAACAGTATTGTTGCAATAGAAACAAACGGATAATTGAACAGTTTCTAAAGAAGCGGAGGGCATTAATCAAGCAATATTTTAAAAATACGCTGACATCAAGACCATTCCCAACAATGCTTGCAGATTGTCTTTTTTTACATACATTGCATAACGCAAATAGTTAACGATTACTGCTTTTGTATATATTATATGGAAACGTAAGCGCATTAATTAATACTGCCTTTATAAATGTAATGATAATTAAATTGTTTATTTAGAACGCAATGTTGATGTATTCATTATTTGAAAAACATAAATAAAATGGGCATATTACAAAATGGGCATATACGACATTGACAATACAGAGAAAAGTAGATTCCGTAAACAAAAACACAAAAAAAAACCGACTTCACATGGGTGGGATCAGTGCATCAATGTGAGGACTTGGAAATTGCGTCCCTGTAGAGGTGGAGTTAGAGGCAGAGTTATAAGGGTATAAATCCGCCTATGGCAACTGTTGCTCGCTTCACACAGCACTGAATTTGTCGTAGCAACAGGAGTAGACCACGAAGCTTCCAGGTACGTTGTTGCATCAGATTGAAGATTTTGGAATGGCAGGATCTGCGGAACAGGGTGAGTTTTCCTAACAATAAAATCTATTCATGGGATATATTCTACAAGTAAGCAAGCTATTATCTGACTGTGGTTACACTTATTTCTGTATTGTAGCCGAGTTATGAGGATCATGAAGATGTATCGCAGATTCAAGTCCTTTCAGATTCAAACAGCAGTATAGTAGCAACGCATTCTTAGTTCTAAATGCATGCAGACAGCTGATTTACGAGTTCTGCAATATCAACAATACCCAAACAGAATTCCTTTCTACGCGTAAAACAGCATACTTCGGGATTCTATTGAAAAACAATTGCAGTTAATGTCCCTTTATTCGTATTTTGTGACTGGGTAACGCAGCAACTGAAGCAGACTGCCACTCAGATGCGATGCACATTCAGGTTTGACTATTAAATAGGTCACTTCATTTGTATAAATGAGTCTTCTGTTTGTGTTTCATATTAATGCCCTGCTGGTGTACTATACATCTCCCTGTAGTGGTTCTTTTGCCATGATGGCGTCAACCCGAGAACTGTTTAGATTGAAAACAAAGTGAAACAGAAAGAGAGAGATGTTTGTTTTTCTCGTTATCTGTCATCACCTAGCCCTGAGCTTGCCTGGGGATCGTAATTACGAGCACTGAACCCACTTCCTCATTCCATTCAAGTCATGTAACATTTTTTTTTTACCACAAGTCTATAATTGTGTAAGTATATTCGGGGATCAGATAAAGGCTCTTATTGCATAGCAGTTTCATCCAGATTTTAATACGAGCTTGATTACCCCATTGTACAGGTGAGCTCAGGTGTGTCTTATTAAACCCACAGTAAAACCAGGAATGGATCAAACTGCTATGCAGTGGGAGTCGTATTTCCTACTCTGATAACATTATGGTACAAAAGAAGGTAGTTAAACTGAAAAATTAGACAGAGACAGTGACAGGAGATTAAAGGCAAAATAAATTAAAAAGTATACTGTACTGTTATCACAAGGACTGCTGCAGGGGCTAGCAAGCATTGTACACGAAAATACTACTGGAAATAATACCATTCTGTGGCTAGACCTCAGTTCACCCATTAAATAGTAAGTAGCTTCACATTTCATTGTTGGGTGTTTTTTCCACCCCCTTGCTGTCATGTTAGTAATCATTGTGGTTGATTCTCAGCTGCTGCCTTCAGGTCCAGAGCTGCACTTCCGTTCTAGTTGCCTGATGTCTACAGATCTGACACAGATTTATCAAAATGAAATCTTTCTTGTCAGGGGCATAAAAGGTAGGCTTCACAGTAATAAAAATACAATAAGCAATATAAACAAATTAGAAATACAATAAGCAATATAAACAAAAATAAATATAAATATAATAAGGCATTTTTAGCAGATTATTTGAGACTTTTATTTTGAAATACGCTTTTGATCCTCTCCGACTGATTTATCAGAAGTTTCATAATGTTGTCAGGAACTGTTGCTCGCTTCACACAGCACTGAATTCGTCGTAACAATGGGAGTAGACCAGGAAGCTTCCAGGTACGTTGTTGCATCAGATTGATTTTGGAATGGCAGGATCTGCGGAACAGGTTGAGTTTTCCTAACAATAAAATCTATTCATGGGATACATTCTACAAGCAAGCAAGCTATTATCTGACTGTGGTTACACTTATTTCCGTATTGTAGTCGAGTTATGAGGATCATGAAGATGTATCGCAGATTCAAGTCCTTTCAGATTCAAACAGCAGTATAGTAGCAACGCATTCTTAGTTCTAAATGCATGCAGACAGCTGATTTACGAGTTCTGCAATATCAACAATACCCAAACAGAATTCCTTTCTACCCGTAAAACAGCATACTTCGGGATTCTATTGAAAAACAACTGCAGTTAATGCCCCTTTATTCGTATTTTGTGACTGGGTAACGCAGCAACTGAAGCAGACTGCCACTCAGATGCGATGCACATTCAGGTTTGACTATTACATAGGTCACTTCATTTGTATAAATGAGTCTTCTGTTTGTGTTTCATATTAAGGCCCTGCTGGTGTACTATACATCTCCCTGTAGTGCATCTTTTGCCATGATGGCGCAGCCCGAGAACTGTTTAGATTGAAAACAAAGTGAAACAGAAAGAGAGAGATGTTTGTTTTTCTCGTTATCTGTCATCACCTAGCCCTGAGCTTGCCTGGGGATCGTAATTACGAGCACTGAACCCACTTCCTCATTCCATTCAAGTCATGTAACATTTTTTTTTTTTTTTTTTACCACAAGTCTATAATTGTGTAAGTATATTCGGGGATCAGATAAAGGCTCTTATTGCATAGCAGTTTCATCCAGATTTTAATACGAGCTTGATTACCCCATTGTACAGGTGAGCTCAGGTGTGTCTTATTAAACCCACAGTAAAACCAGGAGTGGATCAAACTGCTATGCAGTGGGAGTCGTATTTCCTACTCTGATAACATTATGGTACAAAAGAAGGTAGTTAAGCTGAAAAATTAGACAGAGACAGTGACAGGAGATTAAAAGCAAAATAAATCAAAAAGTATACTGTACTGTTATCACAAGGACTGCTGCAGGGGCTAGCAAGCATTGTACACGAAAACACTACTGGAAATAATACCATTCTGTGGCTAGACCTCAGTTCACCCATTAAATAGTAAGTAGCTTCACACTTCATTGTTGGGTGTTTTTTCCAGCCCCCTTTGCTGTCATGTTAGTAATCATTGTGATTGATTCTCAGTTACTGCCTTTAGGTCCAGTGCTGCACAGTACAGAATGAAACAGAAAGAGAGATGTTTGTTTTTCTCGTTATCTGTCATCACCTAGCCCTGAGCTTGCCTGGGGATCGTAATTACGAGCACTGAACCCGCTTCCTCATTCCATTCAAGTCATGTAACATTTTTTTTTTTTTTTTAACCAGAAGTCTAATTGTGTAAGTATATTCGGGGGTCAGAAAAAGGCTCTTATTGCATAGCAGTTTTTTCCAGCCCCCTTGTTGTCATGTTAGTAATCATAGTAATTGATTCTCAGTTACTGCCTTCAGGTCTAGTGCTGCACTCGTACAGATTTATCAAAATGTGGAAGGTAATTTAGTTATCTTGCTTGTATGGGAAATGACTGAGAGTGTCAATAAAATAATGTTAACTATGTTAAGATAGCAAAACAAATCTACTAATTTATGGAATTTCTGTTTTATTAATAATTAATTCCTCAAGATAAACTTACATTTGAACTTGCTTCAGACTCTGACCCTTTGACTTTTAACCACAGGAAGTGATTTGTTACCTGTAAGCAGTAGGTAATGATTTTGATCAGGAGCTTTTTAAGGGGAGCAGTGTAAAAATGTTGGCGCGAAAAAGAAATGTGACAATATATTTAAAGCCTTCTGTTGTTGCTCCATTCATTCACAACATGCCATTCACATATTTGTGTGGGCAGACACAGTGAGTTTCTTCATCTGCCCCTTTGCAGCATTCGACTATGGCTTGCTTCTCAGTATAAGAGAGGAGTCTGCCAGGCTCGCAGCCCTGAACGAGTAACTGAGCACTCGCAGTTACATTGGAGGGTTCACCTTCTCGCAGGCGGACGCGGAAGCATTCACATGTTTCCCTGAGCCACCCCGAGAGCAGTACTTCCACGTGCTGAGGTGGTACAGGCACATAGCAGCCATCAGAGACGCCAGCTCTGCTAATTCATGTGACAGTGAGTAGAACAGGACAGGGCGTTTGAGTGCATGAATCCAGCGCTTACATTCCCCAGTGATGCACAACCCCTAGAGGGTAACTAAGATGATGCCGAAGACTTTGTGACTGCCTGGTAATATTACAGTCCTGGTCTCATGGGCCAACTCATTAATAGAAGGTATATTTATTCAGAACTTAATCACAAAATGCAACTTAATGTGGCTATTCCAATTAAACACTTGAACTTTGGCTTTTTTAAGACAAGAATTATCCACTAATTCAAACTCTTCCATCCTAAAATCCGAGGTTTATCTATTACGGTGCATTCCCACATTGTCTTTTGGGCAGTCTGTTTTCATTTTATTTATTTATTTATTTATTTATTTATTAAGTTCTATAAAATACTCAAGGGACTTTAGTCCATTCAGTCATAAATGTTTCCCTGTCTTTCTTGTCAGGGGCATAAAAGGTAGGCTTCACAGTAATATTATTTGTAAAGTACCTGCCATATACTCCCTGCTGTGTATATTTGTAATAGAAGGTAACATATCTCCAGGTTTTCCTAATAAGAATAATATTTTCTTTTGAACCTGGATCTCTGCATCAGGTTGCATGTCGGTGAATGTGTCAGTCATGGGAAGGACAATCCATTTACACACAAGTGTTTGCTGAATAGTGCAAGTGTTTACATTTTTTTTTTTGTCCCAACTTTCTAGTATGTCAGATCACAATGTTCATGGAGTACTGTACTGTGTTTTTTCTGTTTACTTTTGATTAACTTTCTTCAGTAGCTGACTGAGTTGACAATATAAAAAAACGTCTGTCTCTACCTCTGTATTGTGTAAAGGTAGCTGAGACGCCTTCTCAGTCGTTGTCTTACAAACTAATGAGAGTGTGTCTTGTTTATAGCAAAGGGGAAGAGGGTTCAGCCCGCTTGGTCCCCTCCAGAAGGAACGGAGCAGCCGAGACTCCACCTGTACAACAGCCTGACTCGCAGCAAGGTGAGGGGGTGTTGTTCACGCCACTGCGTATCCCTGGCAACGGGAATAGGGTGGAGGCCCCTGTATGTCTGTGTGTATGGCCGTCCTTCTGTATGTCACACATTTCAGTTTCAGTCGACTGTAAGTCGCCCTGGATAAGGGCGTCTGCTAATAAATAAATAATAATAATAATCATGAGAAACGCTTGTCCATTTGGTAAGGGCTTTCTTTATTGAGAGTATTAGAATGTGGGTATATTTGCAGGGCCTGCCCATATTGTTCATGTGTATGTCTGTCACACCCGTATGTATTCATAGTATATTGGTGATTAACACTTTCACTGTACTAATAGCTTTGATTTTATATTGACGTGGAGGGTATGTATGTTACTTCTGCATTAATCAATTCACATACCTTCATTGACACTGTATTAAAAAATATATATATATATATATATATATATATGTGTGTGTGTGTGTGTGTTATGGTAAAAGTCTGAATATTGCCAAAATCTTAAGATTTACTGGTAAGTGTCAGAAAAAGACTTACTTTGGACATTTACCGGTATTATTATTATTATTATTATTATTATTATTATTATTATTATTATTTGTTTATTTAGCAGACGCCTTTATCCAAAGCGACTTACAGAGACTAGGGTGTGTGAACTATGCATCAGCTGCAGAGTCATTTACAACTACGTCTCACCCGAAAGACGGAGCACAAGGAGGTTAAGTGACTTGCTCAAGGTCACACAATGAGTCAGTAGCTGAGGTGGGATTTGAACCAGGGACCTCCTGGTTACAAGCCCTTTTCTTTTAACCACTGGACCACACAGCCTCCTCAGTAAATCTCAGTAAATCCCAAGAATACCCAAGTGCCTTTACCAATAAGCTTTGGTAAATATCCGAAAAAGTCATGTATTTCTTCATAATTCTGGACATTTACCTCCTTACTTGGTAAATGTTGACAGTAACCGGTAAAACTTAAGATTGACCAGATTCTGACTTTTACCATATCTATAGATTTATATATATATATATATATATATATATATATATATATATATATATATATATATATATATATACACACACATACACACACACACACACACACACACACACACAACTGTTGTTTACCACGCCTGCTCTCTCTAGTCTAGTATGACATTTTCTTTGGCCCTCGTCACAAAAGCCTATTTTGAATAAATAAATCAAGTTTGGTGTCCTTTTAACCCCCCTTTCAGCTGCTGTAGAGAGGGTTTATTCTCATTTTTCAAAGCACAGTTTAACATAAGAAATGTTTTTAAACACACTTTTAAAAAAAACAGTTCTTAAAGTTTTCAGAATAGGGCCCCTTATCTGGAATGAAGAAGGACACACCATGGCCAGACAAGCCAGCTCAGAGCCAGGCAGAGCCAGTATTAACTGCTGCTTCATGTTCCCATGTACAGGACGAGTTTGTGCCTCAGAATGGGAAGCAGGTGTTGTGGTACTGCTGCGGGCCCACTGTCTACGATGCCTCTCACATGGGCCACGCAAGGTACAGCAATTCACAGCCCCTCCTCAACTGTGTGCTAATAGGGTCTACAGCTGAACTGACACTACCAATGTCTTCAATAGCTCGAATGCAATAAATATAGTGCTCTTCTGTAGCTTTTAGTGGTGGAAAGTTAAAAACATTTAGCATAAAAACTCACTGTAAAGCATTACGTACTGAGGGCAAGCGACACAAAGTCCAGTCCAGTGGGGTCAAGATTGACATGTTGAACAGCCAGTGCATTCTGCCCGTAGTTTTACAAATTAATTAAATCAAGTGCTGCCAACTTATGTATCAAACTTTTTTTTCCCAAGAAACAAAGTATTAAAAAAACATGCACTATGAATCTATAGTCTGTATAGTTAGAGGGTTTCGTTGTTGGTTATATATGTGTAATAAGACAAAATGTTTAAAATGGATTTGTGTTACTTTGTTTGCATGCAGTATCTCCATTCCCAGGTGCTGCACAATATTAGTTAACTTGATTTTGACAAATGAAAAGAAAGACGGTTCCTGCAATTTCTACCATGTCCCTTTAATCTTAAATATGTAATTTAATAAATAAAAAATGCCATCACATTATTTAAATCACACACAGTACCAAGATCATCACAACCGCAAGGCTTCCAACTCTTATCAGGCGTACATGTGCAGATGCTGTATTTGACTCCCACCTTTCTCCCTTTTTCCAGATCTTATATATCGTTTGACATCCTGCGAAGAGTCTTAATGAATTACTTCAAATACGATGTATTCTACTGCATGAACATCACAGACATCGACGATAAGGTAGGACAGATTTAGAAAAGCCAGATGCCTTAATAAAGACAAATCCAGCTAGGGTTATTTCATTTCTTAATTGTGTTTATTTTTTTTTAATTGTTTAAATTGAGTTTTGTTTTTACTCAGTCCAGGTGTGGAATTTAAATTGAATAATATGTCCTTGTTATAAAAAAACTTGTAGTGTGGGCTTCCCAAATATCTCACCTGGTAAAGACACAACCACGTGGTGTGCAGGGTGATTCAGGGGAGCGCAGGTTTGTGTCCTCGCTGTGTGAAGTTGCTGATCTTCCACAGGGAGCATTCTCTCCAAGTTATTTAAGCAAAATTGTCAGGGGCTGTTTCTCATCTACGCACTACCAGCACACAAGCTCAGGCGGACACAGGCAGGGCTGGCCTTTGCCCTCCAAGGGCCGGTAACTCGTCTGCATCTACTGTACAGCTCTTGAGTGTAAACAGACAATTGGCTTGTTTGTGGGTCTGGAGGATGCCCACTCTTGGGCGAATTTCAGCTGGATTATTATAGAATCAAAGACTTCTAGAATAGACCCCAGTGTGTGAGACTTTATCTTCTAACCATGTCGATTTGTATTTACTCATCAGATCATAAAGAGAGCCCGGCAGAACCACCTGTTTGAGCAGTACAGAGAGAAGAAGCCAGCTCCTGCACAGATTCTTGGAGATGTCCAGACTGCATTAAAGGTAGTCTGTTACACTTTAATGCCCACCTATACAGATGCTGCAGCAAAAACAGTAACCAACAACAGTTCATTTCAAACTGTATTTATTCCTAAAAACAGACTCAACATTCTTTTACTAGCTCGCAGGTGAAAGCTTTGTGAATAGGGCCATGGTCTGTATCTTGTTTAACTGTATCTTGTGAACATCAGTTTGTGATGGCACTTGGTATGGACATTCCCTAGGCTTTATTTTTTACCAGGATAAGAATTTTCTGGAATTATCCAAGGTGTGCTCAGAGAGAGAGTCATTATACTACATTGTAGTTGCTTTATTAATGTCAGCGAGTCAAAATACAAAAGCATGGCACTGTATGTATACTATACTATAAATGATTGCAAAGCATTGTAATACAGTGCATTCCGAAACCAGTTCTTACTGTGTCTTTCTCAGTCTGTGCCAAAGTAATATGTTTTTATTTTAACCTGAGACAGAAACAACAAGCGTGCACATATAGTGGTTATAGCGGTGTCAGACTCAGTAACAGGGCATTTCATCTGTGTCTCCCTTATCGTAGCCCTTCCTGGTAAAGCTGGCAGAAACGACAGACCCTGACAAGAAGCAGATGCTGGAGCGCCTTCACGCAGCAGTGACCTCGGTGCTGGGTCCCCTGCAGGAGGCAGTGCAGAGGGGAGCAGCCGCCATCGAAGTAGCACCCAAGGCAGAGGTAGGAGATGAACCCACCACTGTAATCCTGCTGGGGTTTCACACAGGCAGGATTTATTGACCTTATTAAAATACAGTGGAACGAGGTCTGATGGAACAGCTGACAAGCTTATTGGCTTCACTATTTAGATTCTCAAATGAAACCACCACAGGGGTTTTGTGTTGACACGGCAGCCTTTCTCTGAATCAACCTTATAACTGCTAGCTTTAGTTCAGTCCATTTTACTGCTGATAATAGTTAATACTGTAAACTAATATACATAGTACATAGTACTACAGATATAATTATTTTTTTGTTTACCTAACTATTAAGAAAAACGACCTTGTTTAATCTAGAGGCTATTTATTGTTTTAATTAGAGACTGTATTTTAGTAATTCTGGGCTCTAATTAAGAATTAGAAGTTTAAATTTTTTTTTAGAGCACTGTTAACCAAAGAGAATCCTTTAAAACTACTTGAAACGTCCTTTAAAGTTTTGCAAATAAGCCTTCTATGTCCTGTATGTTAGTATTTATGAAAGCACGTGTTTTTAAATAGTCTTAATATATGTCCTCTGTGTTTTGTTTCCAAGCTGTTACTCGAAGAAGCCAAGGACCTGCTTTCTGATTGGTTGGATTCCCAGTTAGGCAGTCAGGTTACTGAAAACTCCATCTTTTCCATCCTTCCAAAGTACTGGGAAGGTGAATACCACCAGGATATGGAAGCACTTAATGTAAGCTTTTTCTATAAATCACATCCAGTATTTCTGTAGTGCCTTTCATGAAAAACCCAACACAACAGGCTATTTACAAGCTGTAGATTTAAAGTTGGGCAAAATTGTCCCCACCTTTAAACCCCTTATTTCCTGTCATTTGCCATCCAGCTGCTTCCCCTAATGACTGACATGCTTTGCAGCCATTGACATGCTTTGACCCCTAAGACACAGCTGAAATGAAACCATAACTATCTGAAAGCAAGATATGTCTACAGTGAGCTTTCTTATTATGGTACCAGATATATTTTATTTCAAAACAGAACTATATCGGGTTGTTTTTCACATATTAATTAATGGAAGTGCACAATAAGATGTATTTGTATGAGCTAGTACCACTATAGTGATTAAGAAGGGGGGGGGGGGGACATTATTTATTATTATTTTTTATGCTGTCACAAAGGATCCATATTCAGTAAGTGAAGGCATCGTACAATCTAGAAGCGAACAGACTGTGAATGGTTTATGAATGATACAAGGAGTTGGTTGAGGAAAGCAATGTGACAGTTCTGCAGTCCGGTTTGTGAAACAACTTCCTCTCTTTTTAGATCCTGCCCCCGGATGTGCTGACCAGAGTCAGTGAGTATGTACCAGAGATTGTGGCGTTTGTGAAAAAGGTGGTGGAGAATGGTTATGGGTGAGTACAGTAACACCGAACACTTCTATGTAAGACATTGTTTTTGCTAGTCACGGTACATCAGTGTGAATCTGGATTTTAGACTGATAGTCTGGATTAAAAGGATGTGATGCTTCAGTAACTTGGTGAGTATTTCATGTTGTTTGTACTCTGATGTCACAGCAGGTCCGCTATGCGATTTGCATTGTAACGGCTCTTTTTCTCCCTGCATTGCAGGTATGTCTCAAACGGTTCTGTGTATTTTGACACCGCGCAGTTTGGCGGCAGTGAAAAGCACTCTTACGGCAAGTTGGTTCCAGAGGCTGTAGGGGACCAGAAAGCACTGCAGGAAGGGGAAGGTAGGAGATACACCTGCACTGCTGAGTAGATCTAAAGAATCTAGGTGCCAATTCAGATTAAAACTGCCAGATTCTTTAGCAAAGGTTATTAAGAGTATCAGACAATCATATAAGCAGATGGCTATCATCTGTCTTTTACATACATTACATTTTACTTGTATCTTGAGATATCATCGAATTGATCAGATGTAAGGTTATTTAGATAATGTGGGGGAAATCTGTCTGTCTGCCACACATCCATTTTTACATGCATATACAGTGGATGTAGAGCAGGGTAATCTCCCTTCACATGAGACTGCTAGCTTTAATGTCATATTTACAGCCTAGGTGGGAATAATTAATATTGACAGAGAACTTTGACATGAAGTAAACCATTCAATAACATGGGGAAAGCAGTGTGGTAATTAAAAGACCAGTGTAATTTGTTGCAGGTGACCTGAGTATCTCAGCTGACAGGCTCAGTGAGAAGAGGTCTCAGAATGACTTTGCCCTGTGGAAGGCTTCAAAACCTGGGGAGCCATCATGGGACTCCCCCTGGGGAAAGGTTAGTATCTCATAAGCTTGTTCAGTTTAGCACTGAAGTATCATTCATTGGTTTCTTTTTACTGCATTCTGCCATAGTTAGATCTTCCGTACATTATCTAACTGACAGAGTTTGTGTAGTCTCCAAAGGCAGTTAGTTAACCTGTAGGGAAACGAAAGCCATCATAAAATAAGACAACTGCTAGTCTTGCTTGAGAGAGGCCAGAGACTGAATGGCTGGTAGGAGGTGTTCAGGATAGGATTGAGGTATGCTTGCTTGAGGAGCTGCGAGGGCAACTAAACCCACATTTCATGACTAATTGAATTCAGTTTTCAGTGTTTCAGCCCAGACTTTTCCTTTTTCTTTGATAGGGACGGCCAGGCTGGCACATCGAATGCTCTGCGATGGCCGGCTCCATCTTGGGAGAATCCATGGACATCCATGGAGGAGGGTTCGACCTCCGCTTCCCTCATCATGACAACGAGTTGGCACAGTCCGAGGTGAGGCTTTCAATGCATATCTGGCCACATTCGTTTGTTTCCTCTCTTTAGTATTGTTTGTCTCCCTCCTAACTCCTAATTTCTAAAAAAAAAAAAAAAAGAGCCCAGGACAGTATAAGACAAGGAGCAGCCCTTAAAAAAACTGTTTATATAAATTCATATTTTTAAAGCTATGCTTTATTGCATCAACAATAATTAATTTCAATGAAAATCTGTTTTTTAATAATTATTTTTTAAAAAGACTTAACCTATACCTGTTTGACCCCTGCAGGCATATTTTGAGAACGACCACTGGGTGCGCTATTTCCTGCACACAGGTCACCTGACCATTGCTGGCTGCAAGATGTCCAAGTCTCTGAAAAACTTCATTACCATCAAGGATGCTCTGGCAAAACACACAGGTACTGTGAACTCATACATAACTAGCAAACACAACAGTGTCAATTTAGTACTGAAAGAAACTTCATTCAGTGTCTTCAGTTGAAATAAATAAATAAATAATATTAAATAGAGCTATGTAATTCCGTAACTATATGGTGTTAATGCCTTCAAACCCAGATTTCTCCATAGAAGTAAGGACGTAGGTTCAGTATCCTTCCAGGTACAAAGAATAGCTTTTTTTTTTAGCAAGAATTAAAAGAATAAGAAGCAGTCTATGTTCTGGATAAGAAAGATATAGATCAGGGGCCAGTTGCAATTAACACGTAAGCCAGACTTGTCATTTCAAATCGCTTACAATTCTAAACTGAACAACGATGTCTTACATTTAAACTACATATGCACAGAGCCCTCTGAAGAAAACGAATATTTAGAGACCGAACCCATTTTTTTAGATATTTATAATGATCTTGAATTATATTCCCGTTTCCGTTTTCCCTGAGAAGATATTTTTTTATCACCAATTTAATTAAAGACGATCTCCATAGTACCTCCTGAAACCAGGCATTACCACCTGCCATACAAGTTTGTCTGGCTCTGCGTTTTTATGCTTGCGGCAGCTTTCAAGCACTAGTCGGGAATTTGACAGGAGTACATAAATCTGTAGCTTCAAGATCCATCCATTCAGTGTCATCAGCCCTAGCAAGGAAGATACCTCGTTTCGTCACCTTCCCAAGAAGACCAGCCGAACAGCAAGCTGCATATAGAGGCTGGTTTGAAATCGCCCGTTTCCCCAACGTACTGGGAGCAGTGGATGGGACACAAATCCCAACCCAAGCTCCTACTGTTCACGAGTACACCTTTGTGAACAGAAAGGGATTTCATTCATTAAACGTGCAGAATGTTTCGCAGGTATAGCAATTCTTACTTCAGTCCTGTAGGTGGCAGTAATAAACCAAATCGGTTTACAAAGAGCCATGAATATAAATAAGAAGTTCCACCTACTACATGGCGGTGTTTATGCTGAGAGACAGCAGGAACTGGCAGTTGAGAGAGTGAAGCAACAGTTCGACAGAGGAAGATGTTAGTATGCGGTAATCATCTATACAGTAATACTATTCGACAGGGTTGACAGAAATAAAAGTAGCCTAATAAATGTCCACTGCTGAAGTGTTTAATTTCTCTCACCTGATAGATTCCATAAACGATGAACTGTCCCATCCTTGGGGAATTCCTCCACATATTATTGACCTGTTTGGTGAAAACGAGTCAATAAGCCGAGATAAATAGCCACGTTTTTGGTCTCTTCGTTTTGGAGGACAAACATCACAACACATCTCCTAGCATCACAAACCATGTTTTTCCACTTCTTCTTTTTTTATTTCATCAACCGTCCTGTTTACCTCTGGATTAACAGAGTTCACAGCTTTGGTGATCTTTACCCAGGCTTGATTTTTCTCCTTAACAGTAACTAAATTGTTAAAATTATTGTTAAGTAATGTTATGTTTTTTGACACTTTGTCTATTATAGTAAGCTTCTCGGTTTCAGAGAAATTATTATTATTATTATTATTATTATTATTTATTTCTTAGCAAACGCCCTTATCCAGGGCGACTTACAGTCGTAAACAAATACATTTCAAGAATCACAGTACAAGTAATAATGCAATTAAGAGCAAGATAAATGCAATGACTTTGGTTCAAGCAAATACAAGTGTGACAAAATACGATTCAATAATACAGCAGATAATAGTGCTAATGATAGTTACATCAGAATGTGATTAAATACAAAGTACTACAGGTTAAACACTTGGCAGATTACAGTATTCTGAAGTACAGGATTAAATGCAGTAAAATAGGGGGCAGATAAGAGCAAAATAAAGCACATTTACATGAAGGGTGATAGTGTCCCAGGATACAAACAGGGGAGTTCTACAGGTGCTGTTTGAAGAGGTGAGTCTTAAGGAGGCGCCGGAATGTGGTCAGGGACTGGGCAGTCCTGACATCTGTAGGAAGGTCATTCCACCACTGCGGAGCAAGGGTGGAGAAGGAGCGGGCTCTGGAGGCAGGGGAGCGTAGCGGAGGTAGAGCTAGTCTTCTAGTGCGAGCGGAGAGGTCGAGTGGGGGTGTAGGGAGAGATGAGGGTCTGGAGGTAGCTGGGTGCAGTCTGGTCAAGGCATCTGTAGGCTAATCTTGAACTGGATGCGAGCTTTTAAAGAAAATTTAAATCATACTGGGAAAATGCATTTAAAATTAAATTAGAACATGATATTGGAAATTGATCAATAAAAATGTCTGTTTATCCTCACAAAATGCAAAACTGTGTTCGATCCAATATAAAATACTACATAATGTTTACATTACCCCTTATAAATGATATAAATGTGAATTAATAAATAATTCTTTATGCTGGAGACGTAGCAAAGAAAATTATGACTTACCACATTTAATTTGTTATTGCACTAAAGTAAAAGAAAATCTGCTTAGATGTTTTCTTTCATATACATCAAATATTTAATACTTATAAATATCTCTCCCAATCTGGCTATACTGGGAGATACTTCTGAGCTGGTTGCAATAAAGTCGTTCATGAAGTCTGACTTTTGTGTCAAGTCGGGATAGGGCAAGTCTGGCTTGAGAAACAGTCCTAGCCGGACTTAAAGCTGGACTTGTACAGGAAATCTAAAGTGATAATAAATGGCTACAAACACAATTAAACGTTTCTGTATTTTTTTTCCCAGTAGAAACAGCAATAAGTAATATAACCATAACACGTGCATTTGTTTGTCATTTTCTTTCTGATTTCAAAATAGGCTACTATTTGATACTGTTTACTATTCGATTGACTTTAATTTTAAACATAATTAATATTACTTTTAGATTGATTTTTAACATCATGGCTAACGGGGGAGTCCTGCGGGCGGAACACGGAACTGCACGTAAACATTATATTTCATAACTGATTTGTAATATTATTACAAAAGCAAAAGAGAAAAAAAAGCTGACTCAATATCAAAATCATTGTTTTCCTACCGTCAAACATCGAAGGAATTTTTCGAATCCGTCATTTCACCGCTGAGATATCCCATTCGCAATGTGTCTATTACCCCCATGCTACCAAAACAACTGCAATCGACTAGCTTGCGTTTTGCTGCTCTTGTCTTACAACCTTGATGACGGTGAAGTCTCCCTGATCACGTTGTAGGGGAGGACACAAGCTGTCCAATGATACCTTGACTTTGTTTGTAGCCCAATCCATTACAGAGTAATCGATGTGCAAAAAAACCGCACACCTCTTGAATGAGATAAGGGAAAAAAAAAAGTCTTTAGTCAGACAAAAACTGCTCTAATTTGGTATTATGTGGACGATAAGGTGGTCCATTATATAATTTTGAAAGAGTGCATTTAATATGATTATATACAGAGGAGTCACTTAAGTTATATTTTAGTTTGAGTGTCCTTAAAGGGGGGGAAAAGATTTATCAGTAAAAATATCTTTAATTGTATTTATACCAGCATTGATCCAGGAGTTACAGATTACAGTTTTCATGTTACGTTCCCATTATTTTAAACCTTTCAGGCATCGTAGTCTGCAAAATCCCATCTTTCAGTTTTGCTAATTTACATTATTTTTGGAAGATGAGAAGTTTCGAATTACATCCTGCAATGCTACCTTATATGTAAAATAAACACTGGCTGCCACCTCTGAGTTTGTTTTGTGCAGCACAGATTTGATCCCCACTTTGCATTTACTCCTCCTTAAATGCAAAAGTAGACCATTGAAACCCCTCCAAACAATCTGCATTTTGAATTTGTTTTTTAGAAAACCCCAGTAGTCCGTTGCTATACTTCAACCCTTTTCATAATGCCCATGCATGCACTCCATGTTTAATTGAGGCTGTTTTAAATTACGGATGCGTACGTTAATTACGATGGCTCATCTGAGGATTATTTTCCTATATATGATAACATATTTAGGATGTTGTGTATGTGTGTCTATAACAGTGCTATGCGCATGTTGTTGAATTCAGTTTTTGATTTCAGCTCGACAGCTCCGACTGGCATTCCTAATGCACTCATGGAAGGACACTCTAGACTATTCCAACAACACTATGGAGTCTGCCATCCAGTACGAGAAGTTCATTAATGTAAGCAGCACACACTTCCTCAGACCTCATGGTTTGCGCTGGAGCTGGCTGGATACGCACTGCTGCTGGAGAGAAGACTGTTGTACCCTATTATTACCACCAGGGGTCAGAGTTCTCACTCTCCAGAACACAATAACAGGGTTTTCTAACAACTCCAGACTTGCATATAGAAATGCCTTTAATGGCTGATACTTTGATGGAGAAGGGACCTGTTTTACTAGTTTAATTATGGTGATTATTTCTGTTAAGTCGTTGTAAGTGTGACTGGTCACTATTGTCAATGAGCACAACTTCAGTTACTTCCATCAGACACATTATAAAATAAAAAAAACGCAATTGCTTTTTCATCTTCCAACCAAGCGGTTGAGGTTACAATTAGACACTTCACTGTTTGCAAATTTGAAGCAATGTAGGTAGACAAAAAAACTATTACTTTCACCAGTAGGACAGTGATTTACTACATTCGCATGCCCAAGGAATCAATCCTTTTTAATAGATTTTTTAAATGTATTTTTTACTCTGAAAACAAATGTGTACATGCATAACTCAGTGGGGTTTGGAGGAATCTGTGCACTTCAATGCAATTTAACCTTCAACATGATTCCAGATTGAAATATGCTGAAAATATGGAGCATAAACTGTGACTGTAAGCAAGGTAAGGATGAGTGACTTTGCTTACACAACTGTACTGTGCTTTTCTGATCTAGGAGTTCTTTTTAAATGTGAAGGATGTCCTGAGAGCTCCAACTGACATCACCGGCCAGTATGAGAAGTGGGATTCTCAGGAAATTGAGCTCAACAAGAGGTATGGGTCTCTAGAATCGGAGGGAGGGGAGTTGTGTAAAACCAAAGCATTCATAATGTATGTACCCTAGCATGACAACATACTTACAAGTGCTTACAATCGGGATGTATTAAAACCCTACCTTGCACTGTTCATAACCTGTGATCAGCCCTTTTTCTGATTGTGGGTTCCATTCCAGTGCTGCATTAACTCAACTAGAACAAGTGGCTGGCTGCTGTTGCAGGCTGTCTCTTCTCTACTTTGATAAATACAATAAGAGTCCATGTGGAATCAGAACTTGCCTATAAGTATTAAACCATTTGTACAACTTTTATGGTGTTAGATATCTGCAATAGCGCAATCTTTTTCTTTAATTATTCCGTCTGCTTCAAAGCTAACAGCGTTGTGATCTTTCTACAATGTTTAAAAATAAAACAAGGTCATAAATACTGTGTTCTACAGTGTCAGGGGCTGGGACAGCGTGTCCTGTAATAACCTTGTTTGTGAACTCTGGGCATTGAGCGAATAAATACATTCCAGTAGACATGTGAGACCTAGTAAATGACAGAAATACAAATGAGGTGTGATTCATTGGAATCACAAAGTCATTAGAAATGAAAAGGAGTTTACCCATTCTAGCTCAATTTCTACCCATCCTAATAATTTAACCCAATTTGACCAGAAAAAGTAATGTATTGATCCAATTTATTCGAAAGCACTTTTGAGACAAGACCATGGCAACAACACCGTCGTTCTCCTAAAGCACGGATCTCCCGTTTTTGTTTTGAATGAGCAGCTTTTATGAGAAGAAGGCAGCTGTACACAGGGCTCTGTGTGACAACGTGGACACTCGCACTGCCATGGAGGAGATGAGGGCCCTGGTGAGCCTGGGAAACACCTACATCGCTGCCAAGAAGAGCAACAGACAGGCCCCCAACAGGATGCTGCTGCAGAGCGTGGCAGCCTACCTCACCGATATGCTGAGGGTGAGAGAGGGCCCGCCTGCATTCACCATGCACATTAACACAAACAGCCCTAAGGAGCAGTTCTTCACATCTCAACCCATAGAATGTTAACACCAGGGTGCCTTTGTCATGATCAGAAAGCTAACCTGCCTTATATCACCCAGTACTTCATTTGTAGGGTTAAAAAAACAATCTGAATTCCTACTCTTACTGCTGCTACATTGTATATTGTTAAGGTGCAGTTATTAAATAAGTTACATTAAGCATTTTTGCATCATACCTTGCACTGTTCGTAACCTATGATCAGCCCCTCCAGTGCTACATTAACTCATCTAGAACAAGAGGCTGGCTGCTGGTGCAGTCTGTCTGTTCTGTACTTTGATACATAAGGGTCCCTGTGGAATCAGCACAGTACTTGCCTTATTACCTCACAGTTGAATATCTACAGGACTGCTTATCAGTTATAGTGGAAGTTGGTAAGGGCATTCCTTGGCACAAGTTAATAATGTGTCCTAGTCTGCACTCTATTATTATTATTATTATTATTATTTATTTCTTAGCAGACGCCCTTATCCAGGGCGACTTACAATTATTACAAGATATCACATTATTTCACATTATTTTTACATACAATTACCCATTTATACAGTTGGGTTTTTACTGGAGCAATCTAGGTAAAGTACCTTGCTCAAGGGTACAACAGCAATGTCCCCCACTAGGGATTGAACCCACAACCCTCTGGTCAAGAGTCCAGAGCCCTAACCACTACTCCACACTGCTGCCACTCTACCATCCATTGGTAACAAGGATGGTTTTCTGTCCGCTTTCTGTTTGAATGGGTGTTTAATGATATTCGCACAGCTGAAGGACAGCTCTATAGGAATGCATTTGAAGCTTGTTTGTCGCAAATGGTGTCACAAATCTTGTACTGGTTCCAGCATTCATTTGTAAATTATCAGTAAAACTTATAGCAATCGATGTCTGTAAGTTTTACCTTTAATTTTTGAATGACTGTTTTTATTGATGCATTCTGAGGTCAAATATACATTTTCTTATGTACCTCCTTACCTTTTTTAAAACATTTGTATTATTCATTTCCACAGTTATTCAACCACACGTTTTATTACAATTCAGATACCTGAATTGCCCAAGTAATTTTCTCTTGTATTTTGTCTTATTTCCCATAGTTTTACTTCTCAGTCTTTTTCATTCATAACCCCTCTTCAGCTCATGTATCATCTTTTCCTGTCTTTCACACGTTGTTATGCACTGACCTTCAGAATGTTTCCCCTTTGTGCCAGGTCTTTGGGGCTATAGATGGAGTGCAGCCTATTGGATTTCCTGTGGTAGGAAGTGGCCAAAATATGGATGTAAGTAAGAAACTGAAACAACTTTTATTCCCATCAGTGTTGACACACCCACCATTTATTCCCCTGAGTAGCGTGCAATAAATGTTGATTTGTAATTAAATAAACTCTAAGGATTCCCCCTGGTAAAGGCACGGGCGTGTGCGTGGTGTGCAGGAAAGTCATACAGTGAGGGGAGTGCAGGTTTGTGTCCTGGCTACACAATGTAGTCAGTCTTCATTGGGGATTCTAGAGAGAGCTTTGCATTGGCTGTGGAGCTCCTGCTGGTTAGCCAGGCAAAATCAGAAGGGATTGTTTCTCATGCAATAGCAGCCTCTAATGGCCAGGCACCCACTGAGTCCAAAGCAGACACTTCCGGGGCTGGCCAGATAAAATAAGTTCAAATTTGCTGTAGGTATCTCCGTTTTTTTATTTCCGTATTAATTATGGACTTAAAAATCAGAGGTGTATAGTTGTCTACAGTGTTGTGACACCTTGACACATGCTCTCTTCCTATGCACTTGACAAGCGATGGCGACATTTTTATAATCTTGTTCCCAGCTTTTGTTAGCATGGTAGAGAGTTCCCCTTCTCATGTGTATTGAGAGCTCTGGCCTTGCCCTTCATTCAGCACTGTGTTTTACACACAGCTCGAAGCCATTGTGATGCCCTACCTGAGCGTCCTGTCAGACTTCAGGGAAACGGTGCGAAAGATCGCTCGGGAAAACAAAGGTAAATGCACAATGTATTCAGTCACAGTAATTGCAGGATTTATCAGGTATGGTATACTAAGGGCTTCTGTTCTTCAGTGTTTATTTTTAATTCTACCAGTGAAAAAGTGAATTGATCAGTTCTTACTGGTTTTCCCCAAACGTGCTCCTCTGGAGTTTGAATGTATTGAGACAACATTGTATTTAAAATGTTCACACGCCAGGAAATAAAGCTCATCTAGAATCCAAATATTTGTATGATACATGATGTACAACTGGAGTACTCGCCCTAAGCAACCACAATCTGCAGCCGTGCACTGGGTATGGTCAGACCTGCCCTTTTGTGTTAGTGTTCAGATTTGTGAACACCATTAAATAAGTAAAACTGCGTGACTGAGTGATTAAACGTGTGTCCCTGTGTCCTGTCAGTCACGGAGGTCCTGCAGCTGTGCGATGCTCTGCGCGATGACACCCTCCCGGAACTCGGCGTGCGCCTGGAGGACCACGAAGGTAAGGAGGCCCACGTAGGCATTCTTTGCGCATTTTTTTTTACGATAAGGATTTATACAATGCATTTGCAGTGAGCGCATGAGCAGTCTATCTCCCTCTTGTATTGCAGGCCTCCCGACGGTGGTAAAGCTAGTTGATCGTGAGACGTTGCTGAAGGAGAGGGAGGAGAAGAAACAGGTAAAGCCGCTCGTTTATCAAGAGAGATTAAGCACCTGCTAATTGTGTAGCAGTGTCTATTGTATTCCTAGTCACTGAGCTGGACTCTTTCCCTCTGAGCAGTAAGGTGATCTGCAGCTCCCTCATTGAAAACAAAGTGCAGCGAAAAACATGAGCTGGAGACAAAGCCATTCAAAATGAATGCATACCTCTTCATGGCTATAATAAACTACAATCGCCTGTGTACTTTGAGAAATGCACGGAAGGCATCCTGTTTCACGCATTGATTGTCCTGGGCTGTTTTGGGTTTAACATCAAAATTAGTTGGAGCCACTCTGGGCTGTAATATTGTTTTTGTAGATAGTTGCAGGTTTAGAGTGTACCTGCAGCACTTCAGTATGATATGAGAAATAAAATCATAGTGTGATGTTATTATTTATTTAAAGCAGGAAATTATTTTTTTAATAACTAACCCTTAATGTCTTTCGCAACTGCCTTTTTTAAAGGCAGAATATTTGACCATGATGACAGTTAGGTGTCAAAACAAACACAAACAAAGCGCTTTAGTCTACCTATCCAGACTCCAAATAGGGCAAAGGGTGATTTAATTGACCAATGAATGTTTAATTGAGGCACACAAAATAAAAGCCCTTGGCTTCAATTCAAGTCATTGAGGTAAAAGGACAAGTAATCCCCATTGGCCAGTTGGAGTGTGTTTGTTATTCTGATACGTGTTTACTGGAATCACCTGAAGAGCTAGTATCTTCAGTAGTTTATATTATTATTATTATTATTATTATTATTATTATTATTTCTTAGCGGCGCCCTTAGCCAGGATGACTTGCAATTGTATACAAAAAATACATATCAAGAATTACAGTACAATTAAGAGCAAGATACAAAATACAATGACTTCAGTCCTAATTTTTATTTATTTATTTATTTCTTAGCAGACGCCCTTATCCAGAGCGACTTACAATTGTTACAAGATATCACATTATTTTTACATACAATTACATTATTTTTTACACATTATTTTTACGTACAATTACCCATTTATACAGTTGGGTTTTTACTGGAGCAATCGAGGTAAAGTACCTTGCTTAAGGGTACAGCAGCAGTGTCCCCCACCAGGGATTGAACCCACGACCCTCCGGTCAAGAGTCCAGAGCCCTAACCACTACGCCACACTGCTTCCCCGATAAGACCAAAACGTAATGTAACAACCATTTCAATACGGAAAAGTCTTTTGACTTCTTTTGACTGCATGGAACACAACCAGTTTCCACAGGGTTGCCGTGGTTGTTGTTGTTGTTGTTGTTATCCAGTCCTGTCGTACTGCCCTTGGACAGCCCTGTGCTAAAACTCTTTGTGAGTCTGTATTTCTGAGACTCCTGCTTCTCTATCACAGGTGGAGGAAGAGAAGAAGAGGAAGAAAGAAGAGGCGGCCCAGGAGAAACAGGAACAGGAAGTAAGTAACCGGCTTTTGATAAGGATAGCTGTAGGAGTGACGTTAAAACAGGAAGTAATTGCACACACAAGGCAACTGCGGGGTAAATATGAGACGCTACGTCGCTCACTATTTATTAAACAATAATACACTTTAAATAAACACAACAAAAGGACACATTGGCCAAAGTAAACAAACAGTATAACAGAACACAAAACTAACGAAAACGAGTACCCTTCAGCAAGGTGAGTAAGCAGGTAGGGTTTGTAGGATAGCAATCGTATTTCCAGTCTATCTCTCCCCAGACAGACACATCTCTGTTCTCCAACCCCCTTGCAAAAGCCGTGGGTCTCCATTTATATCCGACCATCTCCAGACTACAACAATCAATCAAGCCGGAGATGGCCGCATTCCACACAGGTTTAAATTCGTCTGCGTGACAGTCAGCTAATTCAATAATTACTTAGCCGACAGTCACACATAAATAATAAATCATAACACCGGCTTTTCTGCCGTCATATTTACACAAAACAAATAATAATAATAAAACCTATATACACAAAGGGGCAGGGCACCCCACCACACAGCTACATTCTGTGCCATCAGAAATGAGAAGTCTGACCTCTGAACAGGGGAATAGGACTGCCTTGCTACTACGCTGTAGTAAACTATAAATGCAAATAATCCCAGTGCTTCCCTGGAAAGAGACGGGGAGGAATGGTATTAACTCTTCCCCACTTAGTCTTTGCAAAAGACAACACAATTATAACGAGTTCATTTATGGGAAAAAGTCATACAATAAAATTCTACAGGGGACTACGATATTCTACGTAATTCTCTAAATTCAGCTGTTTGATTTAGGTTTACAGAATACTCAATAAACAAAGGTTTTTGCAATAGAACTCGACCATCCTTCATTTCTGGAATAACCACAGTACTCCATGAATGTTCATACTTCTTATATTTATATGTATTTAATTGTGGTGAATGTTGCTGTGTCTATCTGTCTGTATCCAATTATGATGAAAATTGTAGCACATGTTAAAGTATCATAATCTGGTTTAATCAAAGGTAAAATAATGATGCTATAGTTTTGTAGTTTTACATGTATCATATTTTCCTTTTACTCTTCATTTATTTATTTATTGTCCCTTGTACTATTGAACCTAAATGAGGAGGCAACTTAATAAAGGACAGCGGAAAATCCAGCCCCGTGTGTTTCGGTCCTGTTTTTTTTCAACACGAGCACAATACTTTAAACAAACCCCTTAATCTTGGTTCTGTTTGTCGGTGCTTTGACCTGGCTCGGGTTTGTACAGTACATGTTGATGCATGTTCAGCACCTGTGTTTTTGCACATGTACTTGTGTTATAATAATGTTGTTTTTTTTCTATTAACAGGCGGCAAAACTAGCAAAGATGAAGATCCCACCAAGTGAAATGTTCCGCTCAGAAATGGACAAGTACTCGAAATTTGATGACAGTGTAAGCGTACCCTCCATGTCATTCCTGTGAGATGTGTAGTGTGAGTTAATCTGGTTTTGTGGAGACATTTGAATTAATAGACTAGATTGTATGCGGTAGCTCAGTGGACCTTAAGTACGACCAAGGGTGCTGGGTCTGTGTCCATCAGGTCTCATTTGTTCTTTATTTTTATTGCAGTCTGGTGACAAACATAGACTGTAGAGCAATCAATATAGTTAAAAGCAGATTTGAAAAAGATTTACTGCTAGATCCACTACAGTCGATCACATTGTAATGAGTACAGTACACCCTCGCTATAACAAACCTGTTGGGGTCCAAGCCTTTTGTTCGTTATATCGAGGGGTTTGTTATAGCGAAAGGACAACCATAATAAAGATAAACTGTTGGAGTAAGAGATGAGATTGTGAATAAAATAGAATTACATGTACCTGTTCATCTCATGTATGCAGTATTCTGCCTTTGCTTTATCCAATTAGTTAAAACGCAGTACAAAACGCAAGAATCCTATGTTTTTTTCTTCAACATAAAATGATTTTTGTTTTGGAGTCATAGTTACACAGTGCGTTTATTAAGACAAAGAATTGACTTCACTGCGGAGGTGGCATACAGACCAGGATGTTGACATTATGTGTTTATATTATCTTTTTATTTTTGTAATTTTTTGGGGGGGTCCAAGTTCCAGGTTCGTTATAGCCGAAGGTTCATTATAATGAAGGCCGTTATAGCGAGAGCTTACTGTATTATTTAATGACAGTTTAAATTGTTTCCAAATGTTTATACAGGTTAACTTATAAGAAGATTAATTTAGTCAAGCAGACAAATGTTTTGCTTGTGTCTTGATCCATTTACTTTTTTCCCAGCTGACAAAAAATGGGGTAAAATGGTCTCGTGCAGCCAACATGCAACATTTTTTTAAAATAAAAATGGCACCATGCTTTTTGACCCTCCATAGTTTTTATCCCACATGGATGTACATAAATGAAGGCATGTCTGATGGAGATAGGAGGCTGTTTGTCTTTCCATCCGTGTAATTTTATTTTTGCATATGTCTGTAAAAACCCTTTTCCAATTGTGATGAAACTGCCTAATATTCTATTGCACTAAATATTCTATTGCACTGAAATATCTCTTGAATGCACCTTCCATATGCATAATCTACAGGGATGAATGTAATTGGCAATGCTGGTCTTAACATTGATGTTTCTACATTGTAGGGTTTTCCCACACATGACGCGGAGGGCAAGGAGATCAGCAAAGGACAGACAAAGAAGCTGAAGAAACTGTATGACGCTCAGGAGAAGCTTCACAAGGACTACCTGGAGATGGTTCAGAGTGGAGGGAGCAGCTGAAAGTGTCCCCACCAGCAAAGCTAACGATCCCTGAGATCCAGCCAGGAGCACTGTCACCCCTGATTCCCCTGACTGCTCCAGCTGGGCTAGCAGGGACTCACATCAGCGTCTGATCAAAGCGAGAGCAACGCCAATCTCTACTGTGTAAAACAAATCGGTAAACAAATGGTTATGAAGTAAACGTCTGGTGCATATACAGTATGTGTCTATCTTTGAAAATAATTTTATGGAATTAAAATATGGTGTTAATCATTGTGGTTTTTCATTTGTTTTGTATTATTTTATATGTTTAAACTAAATCCTAAATAAAATATGCTTTAGTATTTGTGCAGTGTTGTTTTTCCCATTTTCATAAAAAGTGATCGCAAATTACATCTATGCAAGCCAAGTGATCAAACCACTTCACTTAAGCAAGAGATTTTAGTTATTTAAATTTCACGCCAGGATAAACTCTTGAATTCTAGCAACCTGCTTAAAGTGTCCCAGAGACATCTGGGACACTTTAAAGAAAAAAGATTTTCGGTTTAGTAAAATAGTAGGCCGTTTTGGGGATCTTCATTTTGGGTAAACGTTGGTTAAACTTTTCAGCATTCTTGTCGATATCCTGTCATTGTCTAAATGTAGATCCTTCAATCTATTTTTGTAACACAATCCTTTAAACCCTAAGATTGGTCTGGTTGCTCTTTGCTGGACTCTCTCCAGGGACAGTGTCCTTTTGGTATAATATTGGAGTGTTTTATTATTATTTTTTTTAACCCTAAAATGATCAGGGCCAGCAATCTCAGCCACCAGGCTCCTGTTAAACCTGCTGTCCAGCAATGACACTTATTACTGGGGAGCTATCAAACCAGCAACAAGCCGGACCTGTCTTTGCCCTCCCTATGAATTAGAGAGGAAAATCAGCCTCTTCACTCTCCCAAGTCCCCTACTTGTAAGGCACCCCACACACGAGGGTTCAGTAGTTTGCTGATATTAATTGCTTATGCTCTTAACTTGACAGTGGTAACATTCGCCCATCGGTCTTCATGCAGTGGCAGGATGCAATGATGCAGAGGTGACATTTAAATTAGGCACTGGAAATCAAAAGCATAGTCTGGGAAAAAAATAAATAGGGACTTTTGACAATGTTGCTAGCAAGCCTTGAATGGGATTTATAATACTTTTTTTGTTCTGAAAAACATCCCCAGGCACCGTGTGAAAATGAACCTACTGAATAGAAACAGAGCCAAACAAATAGCATGCCAGGCTTTCACTGAGAAAATTAAACAAGCCACAAATTGCTGAGGGGTTAGAACTCCATAATCGGGGGACAGACAGTGAAGCGCATTGATTTGAGCTCCTCTGATGCCTGCTTTATTATGAGACGCTGGGAGCCTCCCATACAGCTTGAAGTGGCATGTTGGCACTTTGTTTACCTCAAAGACCCCACATTAACTTTTTAGTTTGACTCAGATCAAGCCACTTTTTCTGCCACCTCACTACTATGGCTTCCTGAAACCCCCTCCTGAGCCTCAAGCATTAAAATACCTACATTGACCACTTACTTTCAGCTTTTCATATTTGTACTGTACTATTAATCACATGTTGTCAATGTGTTGGCCAATCATACATTGTTTAAAACAAACACGGATTATGAACTTTAATTCAGAAAACACATTTATGTGTATTCATATAAAATATATTCATAAAGTAGTAGTGTATTAGAAGTTGTCCCAAACCAGTTAGGTTAATATGATGTTCAAGAAGCCAGCAAATAAAATCGTATTGTCAGTAATTCTTAGTACCAGAAGTCTTAGGCAAATACATACTGTAAGTTTTTATTGAAGTTACAGTAACATTTAAATTAAATGTGAATCACAGAACAATGACAAGTATTATAAATGTAAATGTACTGTGCATTTTATTGAAAATAGAGTTGTAAGTGATCTTTTAAAAAGTATAGCCTACATTGGAAATGAACTGCACTTGAAGTCCCATTCTGACCACAAAAACAAAGTGTCCTTAACCTCAAGTAATGAGCAAATCGGAAACGCTGGTGACTTGCATCCACAGCTTGCTATATAGGCCTGGATTATTGTACCCCAGTTTTTTAGAATGGTTGACAAAGTGTTTGTGGAAATGTTGAAATCTGCAGCAACCGTTTCTTTTTCTTGTAAGGTTGGTGCATTATTCATCTCTTTCAACACTTCCACTTTTGTCTGCAAGGATAGTGCACATTTTTGTGCTGCTTCATGGAAATGGCATTGATGCGTGAGCTATTTGAACAAAGGTGATTGGTTTTATTCACATTTTTCTTCCCTGGGAGAGCCCCAAAATAAATTGAACCAACAGCAAATGTGTGTTAAGACGTAATTTACAAACAGCTACATTTGCACAGGACCATGTAGAAAATTCATAGTACTGTATTAAATATTAAATATGATCAAGATAATTTTAGAAAATAGTTATTTTACATTTGGAAATAGAAGTTACAAACAGAATGATGGCACATCAATAAACTCAAAATGAGCTATGCATTTTGCAAGCATGTAGTATAAGGCCAAATGATAGGAAATATAACTGAGTAAACTAGACAAGAAACCATTACAATACATAAGATATGTGGATGACATATTTGGCATATGGACACATGGAAAAAATCTCAAATTTCATAAATTAGCAAATTATAGCCACCCTAAAATTTAGGTGGATTTTAGGTGGACAAAATCTGAAATTGAATTCTTAAGACACCTTGGTTAAACTTGATCAAGGATCTATTAAAACAGATCTTTACACAGAGAAAGGAATTAAAAATAATTAAGAAAAGAGTATATAAAGAAAAAAATACCGAGAGAGAATTAAGAAAAGTTGACAAACTCAATAGGAATGAACTACTTGATTGAAAGAAAAGGGAAGAGAGGGTTAAGCGAGTATCATTAATAATTACATATTCTAAATTACTACCCAACATTTCAAAAATTGTTTGGAAGCATTAATGTATACTTCATAATTCAGAAAAAAAACACCAGTCGTAGCTTTTAGAAGGGATGCAAATTTAGCTGACATTTTAGTCCACATTAAACATAAAGGGATCATAGATACATTAAGGGACATTGAAATCGGTTAAAGCACATGTAAAGTGTGCAAATATATTTGTAAAGATAAAAGTGAAATCGCAAATAAAGAAAATAAATATTCAGTGTTAAAAGATTCATCATGCAAGGATAGCAACCTTGTATATGGTATATTTTGCATAAAAGGTAAATAAAATTAATTATGTAGGTGAGACAGGTACATCATTATATAAAAGAATACAGAACCAATGTAATTTGATAATGTACAGTATAGAAGAATAAAAGACAATAAATGGATAGACTAGATACCATGATGCCTGAAGGTTTAAATAGAAAGGAACAGTAGATCTTTACATTGTTAGCTATATGGTGAATGACATCACAAAGACATGAGATTTAAAAATAAATATGTAGTTACCATGGCATCAAAAGCCTATAAATACCTTCAATGTTTGTTTTTGAACACGCTTTCCCTTGACAAAGGAATGTTAAACATACCGCAACATTGGGAAGTTGGCTCTTTATATGTATATATATCATGCAATGTATTATTTGGTGTATTTTGTTGCTAAAGCCTGCTGTTGTATAATGTCTGAATGGGTAGGCTATAGACTGGGGGAGGAAGGGCTTGGCCAAAGTCAGCACCCTGTATCTGTTCCTGACAGGTCAGTGACAAAGGATATTTGACATCAGCTGTCCAAATATATCAGTGGCAATGCAAGTTATCCCTTCCCACCAGACGCACAAGCACACATGCCAAGGTTATTGGAGACTGACTATGTTTAGGAGTTTTCCTATCCAGGATATGAACTTGTGACCTGTTTTTATTATTATTATTTATTATTATTTATTTCTTAGCAGACGCCCTTATCCAGGGCGACTTACAATCGTAAGCAAATACATTTCAAGTGTTACAATACAAGTAATACAATAAGAGCAAGAAATACAATAACTTTTGTTCAAGCAAAGTACAAGTGTGACAAACCAAAATTCAATAATACAGCAGATAATAGTGATAGTTACATCAGGATATGATTAAATAGTGATAGTTACATCAGAATGTGATTAAATACAAAGTACTACAGGTTAAACACTTGGCAGATTACAGTATTCTGAAGTACAGGATTAAATGCAGTAAAATAGGGGGCAGATAAGAGCAAAATAAAGCACATTTACATGAAGGGTGATAGTGTCCCAGGATACAAACAGGGGAGTTCTACAGGTACTGTTTGAAGAGGTGAGTCTTAAGGAGGCGCCGGAATGTGGTCAGGGACTGGGCAGTCCTGACATCTGTAGGAAGGTCATTCCACCACTGCGGAGCAAGGGTGGAGAAGGAGCGGGCTCTGGAGGCAGGGGAGCGTAGCGGAGGTAGAGCTAGTCTTCTAGTGCAGGCGGAGCGGAGAGGTCGAGTGGGGGTGTAGGGAGAGATGAGGGTCTGGAGGTAGCTGGGTGCAGTCTGGTCAAGGCATCTGTAGGCTAGTACAAGAGTCTTGAACTGGATGCGAGCGGTGATCGGGAGCCAGTGGAGAGAGCGGAGTAGTGGAGTAGCGTGGGCGAAGCGAAGCAGAGAGAACACCAGGCAGGCAGCAGAGTTCTGGATGAGCTGGAGCGGATGGGTGGCGGATGCAGGGAGACCAGCCAGGAGGGAGTTGCAGTAGTCTAGGCGGGAGAGTACCAGGGCCTGGACCAGGAGCTGAGTAGCATAGTTGGTCAGGAAGGGTCGGATTCTTCGGATGTTGCTCAGGAAGAATCGGCAAGTGCGTGCCAGAGTGGAGATGTGCTGGGAATAAGAAAGGCAGGGGTCCAGGGTGACTCCAAGGTTCTTAGCTGAAGAAGAGGGAGAGAGTGTGGTAGATTCCAGAGGAACAGAGATAGAGAGATCAGAGCAGGGGGAGGAGGAGGGAAAGAAAAGGAGGTCAGATTTAGAGAGGTTGAGTTTGAGGTGATGCGAGTGCATCCAGGGTCGGTGTACTGCCTAGGACCAGCAGTTTTGCTCAGTCTAGCTTTTTGCCACGCTTGTATTAAGCTTGGTTTACTATGCCTAGTTATTGACGGAACTGAGGGACAGTGATACTTGTTGCAGACAAGGCCGAGAAGGAGGTAATATGAGCATGGATTTTTGTGGGTTCCATTTTGGATCTACAGGAAGCCTCTGAACTGAAATCACATGCCCACATTGAATTGCATACCACTGTACAGTTTGATCCACAATGGCACCCAACAAAGAGAAATAACCTAACACCTTATTTCTTCAAAGCTTTGGTGTATTCCTGAACTGGCAGAGCTAAAAGAAATACACAGAAGAGAGCAAGGTTATAGGTTTGTGCTGTGAGAACAGTGAGTTTGTAGCCAACACCCTGAGAACTGACCGACTGAATTGAAGATTGTGTCTCTTCTTAGCTTCTCTTCTAGGCTGGAGCAGAACTACCACACCCATTATAGTCTCCCTCTCACGCAGCTCTGTGTGATGGTTTGGGGGTGTTTTAGACACTTGTAGCTGCAGGATCATGTTTGCTTTCCTTCATTATACTTACTAGTCTATACTTCGTTAAACAATTTTAAGGACTGCCCACACATAAACACATTTATTTAATACAGTTGATGTATAACATATTGACATAAGACATTTTATACTGCACATTATTTCGGTGGAAAGCTCCTTTTATATATGCTAACGCATTATTTGAATTGAGCACAACGCAGCCTCCATAACACCCTTATAAAATCTACATAATTCTACTTTGAAAACTGACATAGCATGCCATATAATTTAAAATCCAATATTTCAAGCGTCCAAAGCACTGTAGTTATATAACACATAGGACACATTGGCAAACTTGTGATTAGTGCTGTAAAACAAACAATAAATATGTCATACTGCATTGCTAAATATATCATCACATATGAAAAGCATCACTTATCATCCCATGTACTGCAATATATATAAAAAAGCTATATACTGTAAAAAAAAAAAAAAAAAAAAAAAAAAAAAAAACAACATAAACAAAACAATTTTGGGCATTTTGTAAAGACTAAAGAAATAAAACAAATATACACCACTAAAATAAAATAAAAATAAGGGGTTGAAAATACATAGGGGTTAAATACTGTATAAAGCAGTTTTATAAAGAAAGAGATATAAATGCCTATGGCCTTGTGCCGAGCAAAACTGAATAACATCATCGTGCAACAATATTTCAACACCCTGCTGTCTGTAATTACTCTGTGCATACATCATTATTGTTGTGTCTCAGTTGTGTAATAGGCATATTTATTTTTCTTTCTCCTCTGGCTACTTCTAAATACTCTTGTGTTCAATAAAATGATGAACTTGTGTATCGTTTATGTTGATATTAATAATACAAAAACATTGCAACATTGTAAATGTCGTTGTCGGAACGCTCGCTTCTGACAGACCACCACGGCTGTCGTTCGACCGCCCCCATCCTCTGAGGAGCCAATGGCGTGCGGACTTACTGGGGATCTCTGTACTGCACTATAGCGGCCGTGTTTGTGCTCAGGCCAATGGGAGGCGGGGTTAGTTCGAGGTGCGGAACACTTTCGCTGCGGCTACAAGCCTGAGAGAGGAAGGAAAGGGGCCCTGAGGTAAAAAAGAAAAGAAAAGAAAACAGCAAAATAAATAAAAGGGAAAACGTAACTTAAAAATATACAGTTCATTTTTTTTCCATCTGAGAGTGTGAATTAAGAAGTGTATTTTGTTTTCGTGACGGGGAATGTCGTGGTGGTGTTGTTGGATAATATCCGATTCAGACACGTGTTGGGATTTTAACTGAGCTAGACTAGAGTGAAGAAGCAGGCGCGCCTGCCAGTGTCACACAGAGAGAAACTTTATGAACAGATACAAGTCATTTGATTTTCTTCGCATTTAGATACCATTTAATTGAGCTGTGAAGACGTACGGTATAGTCTTAACAAGGTGCTTAATTTGTTTACATTGGGGTAACGTGTTTAAAAACAGGCCGATTTGAGTTTCTATGTCATTTAAAAGTTAGCTATGCGGTTATTGAACGCGAACAGTTGTCAGTTTTTTATGTCAGTAATTCGCTACACTTACATATATGTAAGCCAAAATATGCAATGGATAAAATAACAGAATACTTCGTTTATATCAAAAATAAAAATGTAATGTTTGTAACATTGAACAATTGTTATTGGGACTGTGAAAATAATCGGGTATTGGTTACATTTGATCGAGGACAATGTACATAATGATACAGGAAAGTATTATAAAGTCTTGTACAGTGTACTTTTTATTTTGAAGTAAAAATTGAATATTAAATAATAGTTTTCATTTAAAAGGAGAACAAATTGTAATGATTGTTGGTTTTGAGACTTTTTTTTCCATACTGTGAAGCTATACAGTTAATTTTAAAAGCAAACTATTTGTTTTTCATTCTTTATTCCTAGCAGTCATTTTTCTGGGGTTTAGTTAAATGACAAAACTCTTACATTATAGCTATTCATCTATTCTAACTAGCAGTAACAATGTTGTGAAGATTGTATTGTGCAGTGGTAGACACCCATTTAACCTCACTGTTTAGATTAATGTAAATATGACTTGTTTGTACTAGAGCATTGTGTTTAATGTATGATAAAAAAAATGTAAGTGAAAACTTTAAAAAGGGGTTAATATTTTTACAGTAGCTTTAAGAAATGTTTATACATTTTTGTATTTCTTGCATGTCAACATTGTGTTGCATAAAGGGAGTCACTGAGTATTATTCTTTCCAGCACAGCATTTATGGTGTGGTTTGGTTACCTTGTATTTGGCATTCCAACCCGCCCATCCCAGAAATAACAAAAATAAAAAGGTTGTAAAGCTTGTAGATATTCAGACTAAATGTGACCAAAATGAAATTGGATAGCAGCATAAAAAAATCGAACATTTCCCATGCCTGTTTGCCTAATCTCACTAATGCAGTTCTAGCACATGTCATTCCAGCAAACGGGCCTCCCAAACATGATCATTTCACCAAGAGCTTCATAATTTAACACATTTATCTAAATGCATGTATGCAGAACAGTGTTATTTAGTATGACTACTGTAGGTTACTTGTATAAATAGGTTGTTATAAAAGTGAGTCGGAAGTTATTTTTTAAAATCTCCTGCCCTACACAGTATCAGTCAACTTTGAAAAAAATATTCACATATGTTTTAATCTACATGATTTTAAATAGTATGATTGTAAGAAGTTGAGTCAAAGTTATTTTGAAACCCACCCACTTCCAAGTTTTAATTTGTGAAACAACATGCAATTGCCATGTGAACATTTTCTACTGACACCTACTGGGCAGCAAAGTAAGTAATCATTTGTCAAAGCCTACAAAATATTTAAATGAAGAACAAAGCTCAAACTAGCATTCAAAGATTGCTAAAACAGTGCTCCCCACCTACATTATACTGTTGCTAACATGGCTAAGAGCATTTTCAAATATTATCAGTTGTGTGTCTCTCTCCTTGTTAAATAAAATAATGAATTATAAATTGGCTTTGATACCAGCTGTGATCAGTGCAAAGGTCTGGTTCTGATTAGTTGGAGTAATACTGATTGTGAAGTCAGTTTGTATTGTTCTGTATGGTGTCTGAAAGTTTCAGGTTAATACTGTTTGTGTAATGTTTTTGTGTATTTTTAGAGAACTAAGCCATAACAAGTCAAGGCTTGAGATTTAAAGAAGCACTCAGTTTCTGTGTTACTGTGTGTCTAATGTGAAGCCTGTGTTTGATTCCAGTGAAGTGGGCCAAAGCCTTTTACTATGGACGGTGACAAGATTGGCAAAGGTAAGGTCCATTTAAAGCCACTGATCTTAAGTATTTTGTTTCTTGTATGAGCTACTGTATAAACTTGTGTAATCTGGTTGACTGTGATATAGATGTGATAAAGCCCTCTGAAAAGTCTTAGTATCAAATGGTGTATATTAAATGGCTTGTATCTGTTGGCTATGATGTAACTTTTAGATTAGCTATATACTGTTTAATAATTGTTTTATATATATAAAGCTACCCTAAAGTGCCGGTATTATATTTTGTATTCAAAAACCCAAATATTAGTATTTAAAGGGCATGAAACTGGACTGGCTGTACTTGTTGGCCAATTTTACAGAAATCGTACTTCCATTGACCTGTATGGCTTGTTACTCCATGTCAGGAAAAAATAAACCTCCACTTTGTGTCTTAAAGTGATTGTAGCTAACACAATATTCCATGTATTTTCCCCACCATGCACATCCATTCACTTTATGGGTCTCAGATGTGCAATTTTGAAAGAAACACATGTTTTAAAAATCTCAGACTGCAGTAAAATATTCCCCATTTCCTGGAAGGCAAGCCAAGAAAAACGAGAACTTTCTTTAATCTAATGCAGTTACAGATGTCATGTTTTAAAATGAAAATAAACGATTGCTGTAACGTGTTTGTTTGAAACCTATATAAGCCTAGTGAATAAGAGTGCATGGCAGGTTGCATTTATGAAAATATTTTGTTATGCTGCAACCAGAATCGTAGTCCTCAGCTTTTAATAATATGCACAAGTGTTGGATTCTGTTTAATTTCTTAAACTTCAGATTTATTAACATTTTTCAAATGTTTGTAACCAATCATTACACCCATGATTTAAAAGCCCTTCAGTAGATGTTACTTTTATACATTGCTACAACATGTATTACCAGCTCTCCAGATAAGGTTTGGGTCATTGAGTAATTTACTCTACAATTTAAACCTTTAAGGACTAAGTGTTTTTCAGTGATATGCACCTCCTGGGCCAGGTTTTTTTGGCTGCATCATTTTTTTACAGTGGCAAATTGGAATTCGTGTCATTTTTTTCAGAACACTCGGGAGTGGGGACTAAGACGGTGCTGAGAAATCCTGAATATGTTTACCATTGCAATATAAATGGATATAAATTAACTTAAAAAAAGAAAGTATTGAAAACCTGTACTTATTGGTCACCTGTTTTTGGCAAATCCCAGGCAGGCTACAATTAGCTGTCCTGGCATTTGTGTGATCCATTCTCTAGCTACTGCTTGCAGTATATTCACAATTGAGATGCTGGGAACCAATGAAGTGCAAGAGGCTTGATAACATACAAACTCAAGCTGTGCAGCAAAATTGCTGTGCGTATTCCTTAAGCATAACATTTAAATATCATACGTAATTCATAATTTTTCACGACATAAAACAGCCAGAACGCAGCTCATCTGGAGCGCTGTGTATTACATAAAATGTGTTTAAGAGAAAAGTACCATTGTTTTAATATACAAAGGTTTCTCCCCCCCAAAACCCTTTCTGCAGCGGATCAGGTCATGCAGAATCCACAGGCCATGGCCGCTCTTCAGGAGCGACTTGAAAGTGCATCACATACTCCGTCCACCATCATGGATAGGTAAGAAATTAAGTTTGTTAACTCATTCTAGCTCGCCTAGAATCCAACATCCTCGCCATAGAATCCAGCATTTCCCCATTAAGCAAATACCATTACCGAGCCTTGGACTAAAGTTTGGCCGTGTTCGTTATTTATTTGATATTTTTAGTAATTGTTATACACGTTTTAATGTTAGATCACCAACTAGAAGAAATGTTTTAGGTGTACCTTTGTGATCCCAACATTAAGAATGTTACACAGTCTCTGGGATGGATATACTATTTGAAGTTGCTGAGATTTTTTTTAATGCGCTGTGTCCATCCCTTCTGCTTAAAAGCGAGTCGTTCCAACCCTATTCCAATTTAATTGAGCAAGTGCTGTATTATTTTCTATTATTACTATTATTTATTTCTTAGCAGATGCCCTTATCCAGGGCAACTTACAATTGTTACAAGATATCACATTATTTTTACATACAATTACCCATTTATACAGTTAGGTTTTTACTGGAGCAATCTAGGTAAAGTACCTTGCTCAAGGGTACAGCAGCAGTGTCCCCCACTGGGGGTTGAACCCACAACCCTCCGGTCAAAAGCCCTAACCACTACTCCACACTGCTGCCCTAGTTTCTAGTGTAGCTAATTTGATAATATATTCTAACAAACATTGTGCACTGTTCGTAACCTAACAGTCCATTTTCTGACTGGGTTCCATTCCAGTGCTACATTAATCCCACTAGAATGAATGGTCATCTGATTAGTTTGGCTATTTCCAAAGTTGGGAACATGTTGTGCAGGCAAATGATAAAACTTTAAAAGAACACCAAGTTTTAAAACAAGCTCTTAAAGCTTTTAAAACAAATTCTCCTGTGTTTGTGTTTGTACTTATTACTTACATTTGGAATATGCAGATATTTCAAAGATAACGCTATATATGTAATGTTGCTGCTGCTTCCTGGTACCTAAACACTTAATGTGTTGAAGTTCAATGGTCTTGGACCAATTGTGACCATGTGACCTACAGCAAATGTACCAGGATGTACCAGTTCATCTATAGCATTGCATTTGAATTAACCCTTTGCAGTCCATTTATTAAGTGCGTGCCAGGCGCGTCGGGTCCAATTTATTTTCACACGCGCAGTTAATTTGACACGCTGTTTAAAAGGATTTTTTATCCACAGTTAAACGGGTTTAAAAGGCCCTGCATATCAACAAAGCACTCACTAGGCATCTCCAGCCCCGCCCCACCCTTTTGTTCGCTATAGCTTTCACATATGCTAAAAAATAAATAATAATAATAATAGTCGTACATACCGATCCTTCATCTCCTGATCACTCGTTTTATCACCAAACGCCTCAATAATACGATCCAAGTCATTATTTTATTACTATAACATCTGAAAAAAAGCTTTGCAAATGTCTGTGATATTCTCTGAGCGCTGATGCAGTATCAGCCAGCTTGTTTCCTTATGGCCGCCCCTATCTGATGCCAGGGGCAAGAATGACTAATCATGAGATACGCCCTTTTTTCTTTTTTTCGGCTTGTCTCGGCTCCTGTCGCTCCCACTCGGCCATTGAATGGTTTTCTCTGCTTTTTCCGGAAAAAAAACCGACTAGAAACCCTTTTTTTTTATGTCGGACAGGGTCTGACATTGGACCGGATAGGAATAATTGCAATGTCGGACCAGGTCCGACATAGGACCGCAAAGGGTTAAGTGAAGAAGAAAAAAATATTTCCAGCAGAATAAAAGTGGGGCAGTAATGTCAATAAAAAGCTAATAAGAGGTTAAAAATATATATTTTAAAGCATTTGTTAGCACTCATTTTAGGGTTGCAGCGATATAAGATTTTTCACATCACGGTACAAGCTGAACAGAAAATGATGATATCCTGGTGTTATCGGGATAATTTTAAAGAAAGGAACAGTTGTATTAATGTTCCATTATCCTGTAATAGCTGTAATTGATTTGACAAATGATAACAATTTCTGTATTGCAATATAACGGTATAACTGGTGTTTCACTGCAACCCTAACTCATTTACTGTATGACCGTCAACACTGGCATAGGCATTTCTTTATAACCCATTGGCATTATTTATATATAATTTATTGTACATAATTGTCATGTGTTCTTATTTTACATAACCCTTATATGAAAATAGATTTATTTCATACTGTAATAGATTATTACAATGTGAAGAAAATGATTAAGTCCGGTATTGATTTCTTGTGCTGCTTACCAGGTTTTTACCATGAGCGTATCATTTCACGCTTGTGTAGCATTTAACATGTCCTTGTCTGTTTGTGTTCCTTACAGTTTACCAATACAGGTCAAGAGACGAGTTAACGCCTTAAAGCAGCTGCAGGTAAAATGTGCACACATAGAAGCCAAATTTTATGAGGAAGTCCATGAACTTGAAAGGAAATATGCAGCCATGTACCAGCCACTGTTTGACAAGGTAGGACTTAAAGCCTAGACCTCTTCTATGCTGTTTGTGTGTGTTTGCTTGCTTACATATTTACAGTGCCGCAGTGTCCCTCAAGGTGCATAAGCAGTGTTTTGTTTTGAGTTAAGTGTGATGTACACTCAGAGAGCAAGTCCTGACTTATGATAAAAACATTTAAAAAAGTGGCAATACCTTGTCGGTTATTACAATTCAAAATGTATCCTCACTAAAATACTAAGTATAGCTTAAATCAAAAGACAAGGTAAGTGGTAAATTGTGGGCAACCACTTTGTTAATGAAAGTTGTATATTTCAGCATAACGAAGCATGTTAAGTTTTAAGGACAGATAACTGGAGCAGGGAGAGAGGGGCGCAGGCGGCGGTAGTGGCAGCTGTTGCTGGTGCTCTTGACTGTCGCCTTCAAAAAAAAATATAGCTAGAAGAAAGTCTGAGTCCCAATCAAATCCTCAGGTGCCTATTGTGGGCAACTAAGCATGTGAACCACTATTCTGTTGCCCTGCTTGTATCCACATTCAGTGATATTGCTGATCGTCTTACCTAGTAAGAATGTATGGTGGAATTTATTTTCCACATATGTATAAATCCCCCTTTTTGTGAATCCAGACATGAGTAGGTGAGGGTAGATGTCTTGTGGAGCAAATTATTTAAAATGTGTTGTGTCCAACCCCTCTGATTATCAGCAAGCTAAAGGGGGATAAAATAGATGCTGTTCCAATGCTATTCTAGTTTAAATTATCAAGGGCTGTATTTGATCCAATATAGCTAATTTTAACAAACTGTGCACTGTTCGTAACCTTCTGACAGACACTTTTCTGACTTTGGGTTCCATTCCATTGCTACATTAATCCCACAAGAACTAATGGCCATCTGCTTTTTGGCTGCTTTCAACATTGGGAACATTTTGTGCATGCAAAAGATATTACTTTTTTTTAAAAACAAAGTGCTACTTATTGTTTGAAGATTTCTATTTTAACACCATGGAGAAAATGTTTCACTGCCAGAAAGCATGCAGGTAGCAAATATAAAGCAAAATCAGCACAGCCTTTTTGCTTATTTATTTGATGACCATTCTGTTTGTTTCACAGAGACGAGAAGTAGTTACCGGTAGTATTGAGCCTACAGATGAAGAGTGTGAGTGGCATAGTGAAGGAGAAGAGGAGGATGAATTAGCTGTAAGTATAACCCAAGTTTTAGTTTCTGCATTTCAACTTGTGCTTTCTTTTTCTTTTATTCTCTCTCTTCACACTTCTACACACCCTCTGTGTACAGCCATGTACTGCTTTTAAAAGACCCATAATTAATCACAGCAATTCTGAATCAAACAATTAATTATACACTTGAGGCCTTCATCAAGATGGCCTCCTCTCACAGCCCCCCGTCACCAAAATGAAGTGTACATTCCTCAGCCCTAATACTTGCAAATTCCGGTTAGGAATATATATATATATATATATATATTAGTGTGTGTAGTCATTTAGCCGATCTTTGATCAGCCATAGGGTCTAATCAACCGAACCGAGCGCACCTGTACTCGCGTGATGAATTACGTGTTGTGTATTTAGTGGTTGCATCCCAGGAACCCCATATGGTTCGTTATGTGTTCTACTCTGCTGCACTTAGTAACTAGGCAACCAACCCCTGCCGCTAAAATTAAAGCCACGAGATTTGAAATTCGCTTTAATAACAACCACTGTCTGCAGCTATTCGGCGTAACATGGCAGAGAGAAATGAAAAGAACGTCTTTTACTGATTGACCCAGAGGAGACATTCATTATATACCTTCAGTTCTACAATTAACTGGAATGTGTTTGTTTTATGAATACTGCATAGAAGAAAGCATTGTTTTCAGTTATTTTTTTGTTAATTTGCCTGTATTTGAACAAATGCAGTTTCTTGATTTAAATGTCATAAAAAAAGCTGTACTCAAGAGTATCTGTTTTTACTCTGCCTACTTAACAATCCTTTTGCTGTGTGATGGTGACAAACAGAAAAAAATATTTAAATTCAGATGTTGATAAGGTAAGGAAACAGCGCTGGCCTTTACAAAAATAGCGCTGTTTTAAACAGCGCTATTTTTGTACAGGCCAGAAGTTTTAACAGGATCTCATCTGTCCATGACTGCATTCTTATTTTATTTACACGTTGGCATACCGGGCTTTAAATTGTTGATTTTTCTTCTGTTTCGTCAGTAACAGAAGAAAAATCGGCTGGAGATCATGTCTGGTATTGAGCAGCTAAGAACTTAATTTATTAATTTCAATTGCATGTTATTACAGTGCCTGAACAGCAAGTATAAAAGTATAGAAACATTTAACTGAATTTAAGTTTAAAGTTGTGCTAAATTGTATTATTTTCAAAGTTTGGTATATGGGACATTTAATTACAGTATTTCATTACCTTAACTGTAGGTGTTAGTTTTACTGAATTGCATTAATTTAATGATTTATAAAGCTTTGTAATTTTTATGCTTAATGTAATAGAATAGATTACTAGTTAAATATCGTCATCAGTAGGTACTTGAATACCAAGTACTTGTGTGTGTTAACCTTATTCTATACATTATTAAAGGTACAGTAATTGTTATTAATATCTGTTTGATTATCAATACAAATTGATTATGCAAACTAGTATCGGTCCCAGTTAGTTTGGATAATTGACACTCTACTGTGTGTGTGTATATAAATAAAATAAAATCACTTCTTCAATTGCGATTAAATAATTTAGGACATCCTTTAGTTATTGAGTGTATTTTTACATGTTAGTCAGCCATGGTAGTTTTATGTTTTCATGATGGCAGGGATGTATGTTGCTTTCATTATAACATTCTGATTACACACTCACAGTGGCTAAATTACCCCCAAAACCCTCATGCGAACAAAAAGATCGTTTGTGCTGTTTGTAACCTGTGATCAGTCTACTTTCTGACATTGGCTTCCATTCCAGTGCTACATCAACCCACTGAAACATTGGGTTGTCTTTTTGTTTGCTTGCCTCTGTTTTGTCGCTGGGAACATTGTAACTTTTTGTATTGTTCAATACTATCCAAGATGCTAAGTGTCTTTAGTTAAATAGTTCATTTTAGACATGTTTGGTTTAGTACATATACATTTTCTGTGCACGGTTAGGGCCTCCTACCCACAATTATTAGTAGAACACACAGTTTATGACCAATACTGGAAGTGAGCAACTTTTGAATAAATACCTGCTTAAAAAAACAAAACCATTTATCCCAGCATTCTGCTCTTTCTATCCCAGGAAGATATGAAAAAGAAAGCAACAGTAGTGGAAAATAAAGAAGATGCAGTACCAGAGGAAGACCTTAAAGGAATCCCAGGGTTCTGGATCACAATATTCCGGAACGTAGACATTCTAAGCGACTTGGTACATGTAAGAACCAACACTTGATAACTTGTTTTCTTTTTTCTGTTTGCAACAAATTGAAGGATGCTTCTTTTAACCCTTACAACTGTATCCAGGCAAAATATCACCTACAATACTTAAGCACAGCATATCCTAGCCTTAATTTTGAATTTGGTCCGGATTTGAATTGATTTTATAAGAGAGGTATTGCCTTTGCAGAGAAATACAAGAGAGAATCGGTTGTCTTTGTACCTATTTGGCAAACTGGCAGCCCTTTTAAAGCTGTACTATTACATTCAAGTGTTATATAGATATCTTTGGAACTAAATGCATTGAATTTATGACAGTAAATGTGAAGAATAAGCTATTGTTTTGGTCTTTAAATGAATAAAGAAAATATATTGCTTATAATTCTTTTTTCTTTTTTTTTTTTTGATAAATGAACACATTCTATCCCGGTTCTGTGAAATATATTTTAGCTGATGCATTTTAATGTAGCATGTCTTATATCAATCTTAAATACTGTAAACCACACCTTACTAATGTTACTACTATAATGCACAGGACATCAGTTGTAAATAATATGGTATTATTAGCAAAAATAAAACATCGCACAAAAATACATTTGTTTATTCCATGGCCTTGGTTGCAGAAATTCTTATAAGGTCTCATTGATTAAACACTGCTCCATAATAAGCAGCTATCACACGCTGTTTAGGAAACCTGTATATTTCAATATTAAAGTTTTAGTGGCGTCTTCTCCTGCTGTCATCTCGGTGGTGTTGTGCAACATACACCCCGGCACGAAACTATGCTCCCGACGTGTGCTCCCATGTCTGTAACGCATTCAAATTTGAAAAACAAGTCCTAGAGAACAAGTCATGTTTCGATGCATTCCACACACCCCTCGATGAGCCTCAGTAAAATGTAAATGAGTGTGTTATACTACGGAAACTGCAGCAACTAATGTTCTTGAGATTCAGGCAAACCAGAGGTTGATTTTATTAACCTTGGCTTGACTAATCAAACAAAAGTTTAATTTAATGGTTAAAAAAATGAACCTCCTTGTTTTCATTTTAATCATTTCTTGAACTACTAGCAACCTAAATTGACATACACAACAATCTTGCACTGTTCGTAACCTGTGATCAGCCTCTTTTCTGATTGTGGGTTCCATTCCAGTGCTACATTAACTCATCTAGAACAAGTGGCTGGCTGCTGGTGCAGTTTGTCTGTTCTGTACTTTGATACATAAGCTGTTTAGGTTATTTTACAAGGATATAATTAAAGCAAAGCATTTTCAATTTCCAAGAAATTGATTGTTGCTACTACATTATAGCAATGTGAACATTGTAAAAATTGACCCATTCAGAATGCAGAAGATTTCTGAAATAAGATTCTTGCATGCTGGTAAAAAATTTGTTTTGGGACCATACTCTGGCTTAATTTACTTTTCATCTCCCCTTAATCAAGGAGCATGACGAGCCAATCCTGAATCACTTACAGGACATCAAAGTTAAGTTTTCTGATCCTGGACAACCACTGGTTAGTATTTTCTCTCCCAGTTTAAATTGTTTGAGGAACTTTATTTAAATTGGCTTTTGGTGCCGTTTGCACTGGTTGTAACAATCTTGTCTACTTGTTTTAGTTTAAGATGTTTACTTTGCACTGTTCGTAACCTGTGATCAGTCTGCTTTCTGGCATTGGGTTCCATTCCAGTGCTAAATTAACCCCACTGAAACAGGAAACTGCTTTTGTTTGGAGTATTTCTGTTCTATCTTTGGGAACACAATAACATATTCATTACAAGTTAACCAGAACAGACACTGTTCTTTTTAAGCTTTGTAATATTAATGAAGATAAACAAAAGACCTTGTTCTTGCTTGTTGTCTAACAGAGTTTCACGTTAGAGTTCCTCTTTGAGCCCAATGATTTCTTCAACAATGCTGTCCTAACAAAAGTCTACAAGATGAAGTCAGAACCAGATCAGGCAGACCCTTTCTCTTTTGAAGGGCCTGAAATTGTTGACTGTGAAGGGTGAGTGGACATTTGGCTTCTTTTAGGATTCCTTATGAATTTTCTCTTTTGCAGCATGGAAAGAGTTGCCCCTCCTATCAGCGCTTTCCATTGCAGTGCAAAATTAAATCAAATTATTGAGTATTGAGTACTAAAGATGTGTTTAGAAAGAAGCTGACATAGTATCCATCAGGTGATATTAAATATTACTGTTGTCAAAGACCTTTCTCTTTTCAAATATGCACATGACACAGTCTAGATCTGCAGTAGGTTGTGGGGGAAATGTAAACATAACCTTCACTAATGGCTGCCATATTGTGTTCATGTGACTTTTGATTTCAGGATGTTGTAGACCAAAACACTATGCACTTATAACTGCCTCGGTTTGTGATTTAATGTTACTTTTAAAGAAGTTCATTATTTTATCCTTTTTTAAACCAGGTGTTTAATTGACTGGAAGAAAGGCAAAAACGTGACCGTAAAAACAATCAAAAAGAAGCAGAAGCACAAGGGCCGTGGCACAATGAGGACAATCACGAAACAAGTACCCAGTGACTCTTTCTTCAACTTCTTCAACCCTATCAAAGGTAAGTAGCATATGCATATGTAACCAGAGGGGGCGGGGGCGTAAGTGACATTTTTGTCAAAATGGCATATTATATATCAAATTACAGCTCTTGATGAGATCTAGTGTCACAAGGACCTAACTGAAATCACAAACTGCATTGAATAAAGTGAGAAAGTAATAGACACAACTGCAAAATCTAGGTAAACTTAGTGCCAGGAGGGTGTAACTAGCACACTTACAACCTCCTGGCACTGAGTGTTGCATTGTGGGATGGCTGAGTGACAGCAGGTGAGTCAAAATGGCTGAAAAACTGTAAAATAGTTTTGTGTAAAACAATATCTAACTTTTGTGGATATTTTACTCAGTTAAATTGAGGATTCAAGCAATGAATTTACTACAGAATAAGAACCAGACCATGTCAATTGTAGAAGATCTTATAAATTATATTTTACAGTAGTATGTAAGTGTAATTTATTAAATGACTGTATATGTGAACTTTTGTATTTGAAATATACATATTGATTTATTAATTGTTATTAAATTGATGAAAAACAAGTCTGGGATAGAACTAGTGAAGAAAACCACACTTATCTGCAATAGGTATTCATTTCAGTGTGTTATTATGGAAAATCTAACTTTTACGCAAAATTTCTGATGATTATTCTTACTTTTTGAAGCTTCAAATTCAAAAATATTCTAAACTTTAATTCTTCAAAATGATATTGATACTGTGCATGTACTGATAAATGGCAATTTAACACAAATAAGTAAGGCTGTAATATGGTGGCAAACCCTGATGCTGACAACTGAACTATCAACCACAAGAAGACACCTTTTCACAAACATGCATATCAACTATGACTACTCTCCCAAGTAATAAAAAAAAGAATGCCCTAATAATGGAGAAAGTACTGTTTCAAGAATATCTGACTGAAACTGACATTTTTCCACAAGGTGGAGCTATACAGTCAATTTACTCACAAAACTGAGTAGTTTCCATCTGAAAACAATAACTCGTGGCAAGACATATTTTAACCACCCAGAAGTGCAATACGATACGTCTTACTGCACACCCTGTCGTGAGTTATTGCTTACATATGAAAACTACTCAAACAGTTTTGTGAGTAATTAAAGTTGATGCTTGAAATCAGTTTCCCTAGTACAATGATCGACCCCTGCACCTATATTTTTTATTCCTACAAACACGCTGCCTGTGTCTCTTCTCAGCGTTAGTTTAGCTTCTCCATATTCTCCCAGATGATCAGGGAGGCTGTCATATCGGTCAACCTGAACAAAACTGCTCACTGTATTATAATACACTGTTGTCTGCAATTACTGCAATGTAATTAAGATCCAACTCTGCCGATCTCCACTGCAATTTCAAATATTGCAATCTTGCTGAATTTGGTACTTCAGCCCAGTGCTTTGATCGAAGAGACTGAGATTTTAAAAAATAAATAAATAATATCTAAGGAAGCTGATTATCAGTTACATTTTTTATGATTATTTAATTTCTTATTGTTTGACTATAATACACTCATTGCAAAGCAGTGATTTTTCTATGAGTTTAATTAGACTCCCCTAAGCTAGTTTACCTGTACATTGTGGTTAATCAAGCTCGTAGTGCAGCCTGGAATGGGTGAACCTGCAATAGATTACGAGTTTTGCTTCCATCCCTGGTCTGTCAAATTGGCTGTCTTGCCAATTGAGGCTGACTCTTGCAAAAAGGGACATGTAACTTTTTACAGAATACTTGTTGGTGAGGCCATTTACAAAACAAATTATTTAATGTGAGTGAGAGAGACCCGTGAATGAAAGTGTGTACTGTACATACTCCAGGTGCGTTTCTTTTGTGACTATTGTCACAAGAGCAGTAGGTGGCAGCACCGGTACACTTTCATTCATATTTCACTTTTTATGCAACTCAAAATTACTACATGAGGTTTAAATTCTGAATTTTTTTATTGTCTTGTATTTTCTTTACCTGCATTGTTCGTAACCTGTTGCAAGTTACCGTTCCTAGCAGCGGGTTCCATTCCAATGCAAAATAATTTCCAAATGGGCAATGGGTTGATGGCATGTCTGTAGCCCAGTTTGGTCCAATGTTGGTACATTAGGCCAGTCTTAATGTCTGTTGCAGATAAGTAAATAATCATAAGGTAGGTAGGGATTTTATAACAATACTAGGTTACATGTGCATACATTCAAAATCAGTTCTACTTTGTGTTTAGACTGAACTAAATTATACTAATTTCACAGAATGTTCTTTTGTAATACTCTGGACATGCATAATCTATAGTTACATTAAAGTGTTTTGTACAGGTGCAAAAGTACTTCACTAATACTCAAATAGTAACCCTTTATTGCCGAACGGGGCTGCAGCATGCCCTATAAGTTGGTTTCTGAAGACTGGTAAGTTTACAGTAGCTGTAGCTGAGTCAGTTTATGGCATATACAGTAGAAAAAAAAGAAAACGGGAAAACAGCATTTATCCATATAGGGTTTATAGATATTGGCACCAGTGTTGTGCCATTCACATGTTGAGCAATGCCCCCCCAGTGTCCATGTCTGCTCTTGAGTTCCTGGGTGTAAAAGAGGAAGCTGGCTTGGTCATGGGGTCGGAGGACGCTCGTTGAACCATCAGTTCTCCTGAGATGTGTGGGGAATCACTGCGGTGAGGGTAAAAAATGGATTGGACATTCAAAATTGGGGAGAAAATCGGGGGTAAAAGATTGGCCCATCTAAATATAATTTTTTTTAAAAACGGAATAATTTGTTATCTCAGGAAATCACAGTGTCTTTGTCTCCTGTGTATCGGGAGGTTGCCCTGGAGATCTGCCGTCCTAAGGTCACACACTTTAGGTCAGCGGCTATGCGTGCGCACAGACTCAGAACCAGCTTAGAGCGCTGCTCAAGGGTAAACAGGTGACTCGAATGATAAGAATGTTTTTTCTAATCAACACTAAGCCAGCTCTGAGTTAAGTGTCTAAACACACTAACTTTATTCTGTATGTATTATCATTTTTGCTTCAGTTAACAGGTGTCTTATGTGAGAGTCCTCGCATTAGCATCTGTCAATATTTAATCATATCCTCTATTTGAATTTTCTTGACTTGAGCACAATCAATATTTAAACATATAATTCTATGTTTTTGACCTTGGTTAATGTTTTAGTGATGTGTCTATGCTACAGTCATTCACGTACCAGATGTCCTTAGATTGGTATTTAAAAGCTGTGTGATATGCTTCTCTGTTGTTGGGTGTTGATTTGTTATGTGTACATCATCAGGCTATAATACAATAAAAATGTATTGGGGGTAGATGGAAACAAAAGCCTGAACTTGTTACCAAACCTTTAGTTTTGCATTACATTGTGTGAGATCCAGAGTAGTGTGATTAACAGCTTGATAGGACTGGTCTGGAAGTCAGGATATTTGAATTTTGATAGAGGGCAGGAGTATTATTATTATTATTATTATTATTATTATTTGTTTATTTAGCAGACACCTTTATCCAAGGTGACTCGCATAGACTAGGGTGCGTGAACTATGTATCAGCTGCAGAGTCACTTACAATTACATCTCACCCGAAAGACAGAGCACAGTGGCTGAGGTGGGATTTGAACCGGGGACCTCCTGGTTACAAGCCCTTTTCTTTAACCACTGGACCACACAGCCTCCTACATTCATAGTTGTTTTGTTATTTAAGGCAACTGGTAATAACCATGCTCAAGATTAAAAGATTCTTGTAACACCACCAGGAATGTAATGTTTTATTTAATGGAAGGGATTTGGTAAATTGCCGGGGAGGGAAGCAGGGTTAGGCAAATGAATGTGCACAGTTAAATTAACAATTAATTATTTTTGTTGTGCTTATTACTGACATTAAATGAATACTACCACAATTAAGATAACAATTAAGACATTTCTTTTTTTATTAACTTTGCTTATCTTCCATTTTTGCAAAGCTTGCATTTGCCTTTTAAGTGTCTATGGCAGCACAATCAACGTTGTAGAACTGCTTTATGATCGCAGGTATCGACTTCTTGCAATTGAGTTTTTCTGTACAGCATTTGAATCAGTGACGTGACTTTGCAAACTGCCTTTTTGGAGAGTGCAGCTGCTGTGATAACGTGTTGTATTCAGTGAGCCGCTGATACGTTTTGCAATGACAACAATTGAATACTGGAGATCATGTTAATGCAGTAAATCATCAAGAAGTTAAATGAACTCATTGGTAATTAATTTACAATTATCTAGGTAATTAACCTAAAAATTGGCCAACCCTGGAGAGAAGCACACCTTAACTAATAATATACATGTCATCCCACATCTTACTAATTATGATGGTACAGAAATACTTTAGGACGCAAACTGAAAAAGGTAGCTTTAAATTCCTTGAGTAATTAAACAGATAATCTCTATAGTACTTGAAGTTAGGCGTGTCCTTATTGTCTGGGCTGGTGCCAACATTCCTGTACGGCCTGATAATCACTTCCTTATGTAACAAGAAGTCTGAGTTTGCAGTCTTGGGAACAAAGAATCTTCCTGGTTTGGCCCTTCCATTTTTTCTTTTTTTTCTACTTTAAATAGTAAGTCACTTCTGTGGGAATCTTCTACAAAAGTGTACTTTCTTTTTATGAAGGACTATTATAATTAGCAGTTGGAAGTGTGTTGACACTGTGTTTTTTTGCATAACAGCTAGTTGGTTTAATCTAGCTGTAGTAGTTTACTATAGTTCAGAAAATGAAATGTATAGCTTCACATTCATCTTGCATTTTATCATCTTACCTGTACAAGAAAAACACTTACACGCAAATGACCATGCTGTGATTGTCTTAAAATATAAATGTGCAAACGTATTTATTTTCTCTCAACTTTTTAAAGAATCTCAGTCGAATAACTAATATTTTCATACATCTGAAGCCACAAATTCACATAACAGAAATATAGATCTTATTTGACTTGTTTTAAAAATGAACGTAGTATATAATTTCAGAAGTTTAAATATCTACACTCTAGGTGCACATTAAGGAGGAGGTGGGAGACCTTGCACTTACTACTTGTAATGTGGAACAGTTTGTGTTAGTGTTGGTCTTTTTGATGTCTTTCAAACTCCTTCTTCAATGTAATTGCTGCATTTAAGACTGTCAAATGTATTAATTTTTTAATAGACAAAAAGAATGCAGTAGAGCCTGATCTTATCTCTGGGAAATCGTATGTGAATTAGATTGTTTAAGTGACATTTATATAAACTATGCAGTTTTGCATTGGAGCCCAGAGGATGTTGGATTGATATTTCTATAATGGTTGTTATGGCACACAATAGAATTGTTTTAACTGTGTATCAGTACTATTGTTTTCAGCAAATGAGCAATAAACCTAAACAAGTTTATAGAACTGCTGTATGCTGAGTTTTAATGAAAGCATAAATAATCTTTTCCTATTAATATCAATTTCCCCCACACAGTATTTACCATGCAATAGAATATTAACAATTTAATTTAATCTATTTTTTATATTTTTAGTTTCTGGAGATGGAGAGGCATTGGTGAGTAACAGATCTATATTATTCTCGTTTTAACAAATTAATAGCAAAAACCGTTAAAATACTCCAAAAAAGGCATTTAAACTAATTTAATGTACTGGTCTAGTGTTTACTTTATTGTGCTGTATAATATGAGAACACAAATTGTCTCAGGATCATAATGTGTTTTCCAGGATGAAGATTCTGAATTCAGTTTAGCAGAAGATTTTGAAGTTGGACACTTTTTCCGTGAACGGATAATTCCTCGGGCAGTGTTATATTTCACTGGAGAAGCCATAGAAGATGATGACGATAATGTAGGTGTTCCTGTGTTTAACAGTAATACATTACTTTAATAAATTAGTATGGGGTCTTTTATATGTGTAATGTATGAGTGTGTGTGTGTGTGTTTTTTTAATGTGTTTTTTTTTTTTTTTAGTTTGAAGAGGAGGAGGGCGAAGAAGGCGAGGAGGAGGTAGGTTGTTTTACCAGGCCTCAATTTATGTTGCATCTTATTTACAAAAGACAGGTCTGCATGTGCAATTTTAAATATGTAAAAACAGAAAATCTGGTAATTAGCAAGGATTTAAACCTGCAAGAGTGCTTCTTTGTTGGTAACATTTTTCATGAAACCATATAAAGATGTTGCAGTAAAAAATACATGAAACTACATTGGACTCATAGATTAGCTTGTACTGCATTAGCATCACAATCTCAGTATTCTGTTTATGCATTGAGCCTTACTACCTATACAACCATGTTTTGTGAAAAGAAACTAAAGTGAATACAGACTTTATATTTAAGACTTTAAGACCGCACAATTAAATCAATATTACAGCCAGTATTCTGTAAAGATAACAAGTCCAATCTGCCACCCAGTCCCACATGACAGATGCTTTTAATAACCTAAATGTTATTAAAGGAGGTTTACTCATGGCATGCCTCTTGATGTCTTGTTAATGCTCAGTTATTCAGATATGGCCCAAATCACTATATATCCTTGACAACTTAAATTTTGACTCTTTTAGCATAGTGATCGATGGGCTTGAAGTTAAATCTAGTTCTGTAGTTAGGAATCTTGGTGTGGTCTTTGACCCTTGCCTTACTTTCAAGTCACATATCCGCAATGTCACCAAGGTGTCCTTTTTTCACCTTCGTAACATTGCTCATCTGCGCCCTGTGTTGTCTGTGCATGATGCAGAGAGGCTAGTTTATGCCTTTGTTTCTTCCTGGCTCTATTATTGCAATGCGTTGTTTGCAGGTGTCTCCAAGGCTGCTATTCGCAGGCTACAATATATTCAGAACTCTGCTGCTCGCATTTTAACTGGCACTAAACTGGGTGCCCATATTACACTGGTTCTTGCTTCTTTGCATTGTGAATTAGTATCTACCATTTACTGTTTTTGCACATGCAGTTTAGTACCTGCTCATTTGTCTGATTTTTCTTTTTTTCTTTTAAATAGGAAGATGTGGATGAAGATGAAGAGTATGATCCTAAGGTCAGCTTTCAGTTGGATTAAATGTTGAATGCAACACCAGGCTTTCCCTAATGCATGTCATTCTAGCTTCCATTTGGATTAGCACCCTGCCTTATTTAATAGTGGGGTTTGTGCCTTAAATGTAATAATGCAATTGCCGCTTTTCTAGTTAGTTAATTTATAGGCTGGTAGATTGAGGGTTGTTAAAGAAACTCATGTATTTATTACATTTTTATTTGAGTTAATACTTTGGAAGAATGGCTTAATATAAACACTGGTGAACCTCATGGAAGTATATAACCATGATGCCAATTCTTATAATTATGACATGGTTAACTTTGATATGTGGGTTCAAGTTATGGTAGCATATCTATTGGTTATTTAGATATGTTAAACAACACTCTGTTTTTATATACAGGGTGATTAGAAAGCAAGTTTACCACATCAATGATATGGTGCGTTTATCTGGTAAACTTACTTTCTAATCACCCTATAAATGACTAATATATATTAAAACAGGTCTTTTACTTGAAACCTACTGATATGCATCAGTACCTACATGTCATCTGTACATCCTTACTAAAAGAGCAATTCCTAAAGGATGGTATATGGATAAAAATCTGTTCTGATGAAAAAACAGAAAGGAATTAAAAATAAATCAAGAGGATATAAAGAACAAATTGAGAGTACCATTAATAATTACATATTCTCAATTAAACCAACATTTCAAAAATTGTTTGGACGCATTTAAGTAGAAATATTTCCGAAAGCACCAATCGTCACTTTTAGAAGGGATGCAGATTTGACTGGCATTTTAGTAAGCATAAAGGGACCATAGATACATTAATGGACATTGAAACCTGTAATTCACATATAAAGTGTGCAAATATATTGGTAAAGATAAAACTGAAATCTCAAATGAAGAAAATAAATATTCAGTCTTTTAAAAAAAAAAAAAAAAAAATCAGTCATGCAAGCATAGCAACCTTGTATAGGGTGTATTTTGCATAACTTAATGAAATATGTGGGAGAGACAGGTACATCATTATATAAAAGAATACAGAATCACCTATCAAATAAGAAATACAAAAGTAAATGAACCAATGGTTTACTTTACAAGGAACAGACACACCATGGATGACCTAAAGTTTGTGGTTTTAGAAAAAAATCAAATTAGATAATGTACAGTATAGATGAAATAAAAGAAAATAAATGGATAAATAGACTAGATACCATGATGTCGGAAGGTTTAAATAGAAAGGAACAGTAGATCGTTACATAGTTGGCTATATAGCGAATGACATCACAAAGACATGAGATTTAAAGAAGTAAATGTACCATGGCATCAAAAGCCTATGCATACCTCCAATGTTTTTCAAACACATTTTCCCTTTACAAAGGTATGTTAAATGTTGGCTCTTTGAGCATATATATATATATATATATATATATATATATATATATATATATACACGTTACACACTATTGTTATGCTTATGTGTTTATAATGTGGACCTGCTTTGGCCACACAACTCATCTGTCTACAGGTTAAAAAGCGACCAATTTGTTTTTAATTGAAAGCACTTTGGAGATTATACACACAGCACCTAATTGTGTGATTTAAAAATTTAACCGGCTTTCAATTGAAATGTGTCGGTTCAGTGAGACCTTAAAGGAAAATTATTCGGAACCGCTGTATTCGTCCCATCCTTAATGAGTGTGTATATATGTAGATAGATAGATAGATAAATATAATAGAGATTGATATGTTACACTTTTTTTCTTTCTTGAACTAGTTTACATAGATTTTTTTTTTTTTGTATTGTGGAATTATGGTTGGTAGCTTCATTTTTATTGAGGTTTTTGGTTGAATGTCCAGTGATGTCCAAAAAAAAATATATACGTATATATATATTTTTTTCTTCCTCTGTTTTAGGCATAATTCATGTGTCAATTCATACATTTCTAGGTAAGGGAGAATACACTTTCCTTTTTTGTTTAGTATTTTAGCTCCAGCCCTTTACCTCTTAGACTGTACCTCTTTTTTCCTAATATACTGATTGACTAGGAATTTAAAGGTCGATTTTTTCAAAGATTTTGCTTTGTTCCATTTTTTTAATACGCCAATATGCCCCTCACTTGCTCTCGTGCAAACTGACTATTTTCAGTTTATTCCTGCTGGTTTTGTTCTGGAGCCCACAATTAAATATTCATGTATTCATTCCTATGGTAATGAGGACATGCCCCTTTAAATTATCTTTGCTCTGCCACACAGAGTATGTTAAGGTAACATGTATAGTTAGCCAAATGCAGTCTTTTTTGTATTATTTTAAAAAAGTACCCGTATAAATATTGTAAGCTACATACAGGCTATTTTTGGGGGGGGGGGGTTTAACCTCCTAGGTCCAGAGACCAGGTTTATGAGAATGTGTTTCACATTGAAATTTCGTTATTTGCTTTACATGAGACCACAAAAATATGCAAAATATGATACCAATATTTGGGATCCTGAAATATTGAACATTCAGTATTTTGAACGTCCGTACCTGAGGGCTGTCTGGCTGACGGTAGCGTGGGCAAATGAAAAATGTTCGGTATACTGAACAAAAGCTTGTTCAATAATTTGCAGATCTCTTATGAATCATTTTTAAGTTTCCATGTTTTAACAAAATATCTGAGCTTCCCTCTAACATCCTGTAGTAGCTAATTTTGGAAATGGTGAAATTAAATTCATGCATTTAAAAAGTGCAGTTTGTGATTTGACAATTGAATAGAAAGGCATTGTGGACAGTCCAAACTGATTTACAATGATAATCCTGTTTTATAGCTTGCTCCTCATTTTACACCACCATAAAGTAGTTGTAAAATAGTGGTTACATGGACTCTCTTGCTCTTCTTTTCAGTTTTCAAATTGTACCTCTGCAACAGGTGCATTGCGATGCAGTGCAAAGGCACCAGTGGAGGCGTGATTGCTCAGATAAAGGCTTTTGAAAATTGTATTTTGGAGAAAACTAGAAAAAGTGGAACAGTGCAAAATTAGCTCACAAGCAAAATAATTGAAAATCAGCCTGCTAATGCACAGAGCATATCAAAACATTCATATAGATATCCTTGAAAAAAACATGTGCTGCAATATGCAATGTTAGCTAAACCTATGAATCGGTAATGTTAGGACATGCATTTTATTTGTATTTCTGCGTTACTCCTTTCTCCTAATTATCCTATATTTTTCCACAGAAAGAAGCAACCCAGCCTACTGAATGCAAACAGCAGTAAACGGAGATAGCGAACAACACCATGTTAACTAAATGTATCAAAATACTCCAGCCTGCACATGTGGTTACCTTCTCGGTGCAGCACAATCTTGACTAATTCAAAAATGTAAAATAATAATTCTAATAATAATAATAAAAAAGGTTTTAAAGCGCATGAATTGTTTGTTCCTCTAACATTTAACTTTTTTTTTTTTTTGGCTTACCTTTGTACATTGTAAAATGCAATTTGAAGCAAAAATAAAGCGACATCTTGGGTTCCTCCATTATGAACTTTTGAAATGTACACCCACAGATATGTAGAGTACAATTTATGTATCAGCACACTTTAGCCATTCAATAAAGGAATAATATTTAAACCTACCCATCCATTGGCTTCATCATAGGTTACTCAGGGATTTTCATGCCAAGAAACAATTGCATAAAATTTTCAGCCAAATTTAACATTGTTGAGAGTTAATTACATTTTAAGTAAAAAATAAAATATAAAAAGCCAAATTGTCTCAGTACTTTAGATCCCACAAAGCCCATTGTGACCCTTAACTCCTTTGGTGCCCAGACACTTATCTAAAACAGCAATGCTGTGCCTGTTGATTCTTTAATAACCTCTACGGGATGTAGAACAGGAAGAGGGCTCCAGCAGGTGCTTTAGGAATCTTTAAAGGAGACAGTGCAAATATTGCCAAATGTGCATTCCACCCAGCTTATTTAATTAAAAAAAGATTATTGTTGACCCATATGAAAAGTACCAACAAAGTGCACCTTGAATTCATTTTGAAACAGGTTTTTCCTGTGATTAAATCGTAACATGCCCTGGCACGTAGCGTGCGTTATGGCCTTTCATTGTTCTAAACAATTTGTTATTTTTAAAGTGGTGTTTTTCTGTAGAATAGCCAGAATATTCTATTAAAGTTGTGGAACATGGAAGCTATGACTCTTTGGTTTATGTTTGAGTATTTGGTTTGCAAATATTTGTGTTGCAAATACAAAAAAAAAATCCCATTCATTGCATGGAGAAGTGTGGCGCGGTAGCGTCCCACCCCAGATGCTATGGCAGGGAGAGACACAAAGCTGCAAGGTTATATGCGCTATTGTACAGTTTTAATTAATAAAACTTTTAAAATCTTTACAAAAAAACACTTGTCAAAAGGTTTGACAAAAACTCACGAATGGAAACAAACTGACAGCACAGCAAGGAATATGAAACACATAACACAGACCTCTACTATCGCCAACATCAATTCTAACCCTCCCTGTAACACCCGTGAACGCCTGTTTTATAATAATGTCAGTTCCAGTCACATTCCCTCGTGTTGACGGAGAAACTGAACTCCCTCTCTGCCAACCTAATATTCTCCACACAACACACCCATGCACCGGCAGGGCTTTCACACTGCCACAAAAAGTTCCACTGTAATTTTTCTTTTCTGTTAAGTTCTGTTTCCCTATTTAGAATAATTTACAAGCAAATTTTATTCATACATTTTTATTTCAATAAAACAATCTACTTTATATATGTAAATAATAGAAGGAACTGAATAATTAATTAAAACATGAATTGGTTCTAAAAATACATTACATGTAAAAGGTAAAACATTGCAAGTGCAGAAAGGGGTAACCTGGAATTAATTTGAGCACATTCACACAAACATATTTCTGAGCACTGGATGCAAAGTTTAAGTTAAGACTTTATTGGTATCTTAAGACTTATTTCTAAAGTTTTAACATTCCTTTTTAAAAGAAATATTACAAATCTTTCATTATACACTATACATCATCCAGAAACGCAAGCCTTCTGAATAAGGTATGTTTAGCAATAATACCTCAGGTGCAAATCCAAGCCTGTTGAGAGAAAGAATGGATGATATGAATAAACTGACCAAAAGTTTTGCACATCTCTTGTTAAGCTTTTGTTAAAAGAAGCTATAAGACTTCTGTAGTGAGCTCTACCTTCTTTCTTTTCTGGACCCGACTCTTCTTTCTACACAACCATGAAAAACAGGAGCAGCCACCAGTCGAAATCCTTAAAAAGGAAAAACGATTGGAAAAAGAAGATAATCATAATAGATCCATCCTCATTTGTGAAATAACTGTGGTACTCCATGAATGTTCATAGAGTACCATATCTGAATTTCTGTGTTTCCTTGTTACATGCAGATTACTTACTTATCTTCCTTTGTGTTCGTCCCTTTGGGTGCTTGCTTCCTTTTCACCTCTCTCCTTGGGTTCTTGGCTTCCATTCTTTCTTCCTTCTGTTCTGCTTCCTCTTGATCCTCTTGGTTGTTTCCTTTTCTTTTCTCCTCGCTCTCCTCTGGCTCCCCGTACTCTTCCTCATACTGTTGTATAAAAGCCTCTCCATCCACTTTATCCAGGTTGCTCAGTTTTGTCTGCAGTTTTTTTATCTCTTCTTTCAGGCTCTGAAATACAACAAGGAGCAACTGGCTGTGTAAAAACTTCACTGTGGCTAAACCCACAATTGAAACCATTAATGAAGTGCTAGACCTTGTCTGAAACTGAGACCTACCAGTATTTTATTGTAAGCTGTTTGTCCTCTTGAGTCAATTTGTTCGATTTCTTCGTTCATCTGTAAATCATCACAAAATGGATTACTGTAGTTTAAATGCAATATTTCAACTGAAGGTTTGCAATGGCACCATTACTGTATGTCTGAACTATAATACATACCTTTAAAATGTGTTTCACACGGTCGTCATACTCCCTTTCATGGTCCTGTATCTTACGCTGTGTAATATATAGCAGAAGAAAAAAAAAACATTACTTTTATGTTAATTATTTTGTGATATGAGCATGTTCTGGTAATTTAGAATTCCCTAGGCTTCATGTCATATTGTCTGAAAAATCACTTGAGATTGCTGCCCTAAACTCCATAAAATCAAGTATACAGTGAAAATATTTTCTAAATAAATGTTTTAAATGGTGTTTTTTTTTTTTTTTTTATAATTCAAAACTGAACTTTGCTGCACAGAATAAATACCACGTGACCTGAACAAAAGAGTGGTTTTCAGAAACAAGATAAAGCAACATTACAGATTTTCTATTTAATTATCGGATCTGTCGACTACTGTTCTGCATGATCAATAAATCTGGGTTTTTATTGGCTGTAAGGGTGACGCAAACCAGCTGTAACACATGTGTTGGCAGAGGTCATGATAGTTTACCTCCAGTTTGGGAATTTCGTTTTCATTCAGTGCGATCCAGCGCTCCACAGCTCTATTCTCACGTCCTTCTGTAAGAAGCTGTAATAAGTGTTGAAAGTTATTTTGCCTGTTCACTCCTTATCATTGGTTGTAGGGATAACATTCCATTAGCAACATCAGAGTAGTGGTTATGTAAGTTATATTAATACTTCAGAAGCTCGACATCAAGGTCAGTAGGAACCTTGTTATTGCCAAATGGAAGTTCTTCAGTCTGCCTCGCTGTTGCTATGAAAACCATAATAGAGTTACCTCTTTGTCGAGCATAATGCGCAGTTTCCTCATCTCTTCGCTTGTGTCTTCCTGTGGTCAGATCAATACAACATTTAATTTAGAAACACAATGGAAAATTGTGTAGGGGGGGATTCACAACAATGGCTTGAACACGAAAAACTAGGCAGTACCCGAATTAAAATGATCTTCTTCCCTAAATAATAATAGAAGTATAGCTGGAACCTAACACAGGGGTGCAGACATATCCAAGTTTTCACACTAGACTTTAACATGTACTGTATTCCCCAGTGCTTGACATTTTTTTTACTGGAAAAACAATCTCACCAGCGATCCGATGTTCCTGTGCAGATGGAAGGCCAGTATAGGCAGTGCTTTGGCTCTCTCAGCAACATGTCTCTGTCTTATGAGAGACCTCACTTTGCTAAAGAAAATAACATAGTATTCATTAGTACACTCAAATTATAACCACCCATCTAAGGGTCTATCTAGTAGCCCGTAGAAACAGGAGGTCCCTTCATAGTAAAACCTCCAATGCAATGCTAAAGATAGGGCGCTAACCTGGTTACAATCACTGGATGAACTGTACAGTACATTACATATTTAGGGTGTATTCCCTTTTGCTTCTTCTAGAGCTCTCCCACTTCTAGCATAGGTCTAACTGAGGCTGGCTAAAGGAATGCTCAGTAGAGAGGGGTCACAGGTCTGAGTGAAGTTTGTAGCCAGCTTCATGGCAACTGACAGCCCATTGAACTGGAGACCTCTTCAGCCTAAAGCTGGTAGAGAAGGGGAGCTCTTCTAGAAGAGACAGTGGACAATGACGTGATAAAGTAAACACTACACAATGAGTTCACATGCTGTGCAGAGGCATTCATGTTTTATGCTATGTTAGAGGAGTGCTAGTGCAGAATTAAACCATTAATTGCATAAGAGTACTGTAATTGTTTCTGGAGGTTTCTTGATTGGATGTCATATTAACAATAAAGTAAAGTATTTGATTTTCCAAACAAAATGATTTTCCAAACGCCCTTTGGTCCCCATTACCCTGAATAATTGAGGTACAGTATGGTGCTGTTTTTTTTTTTTTTTAAAGAGATTTGACTTTGAAATGTTACTTACTGACACTGGGCATCTTCAGTGGATTTTAGGCCAACACCAGAGTCATCCTCTGGAGAACACTGTGGTGGAGTCACTACGGGAGGACCCAGAGAAATGGAAATCAATGCAAAGGAGATATAAAACAAAGACAATATAAATAACACCAGTGTGCATCACATTAAAAACGAGACCATAACCTACATCTGTAGTAATACCCTGTGCACAAAAGGGTTCCTGAATAAAAGAGTTATGTGTAACAGCTTAAATGACTGGACAAAAATCTCCACTTGATTTTGAGGGGTGACTTCTGTAATTCATCCATGGCTCCTCTTAACAAGGCATTGTGGGCTACCAAAAATATCTATAGCAAGACATTGCAAACATTGCTTTGTGATGGTGTCCTTTCATTCCACTCAGCATTGTTTTGGTCTCCACGGAGAATGGTGTGACATCTTCATTTTCATTATAGTTGGAGAAGCTGTTATAAGCAACAGCGTTTAAAATGAAGCTTTCTTATTGCAATCAAGACATTCTATAACACACCTCTTGTGTTACAAGACTTTCGTTTTATACTATGTCGCTGAAGCGCTAGTGTAGAATCAAACTGACTGGAGTATAGGGGTTCCTTACCTTTCAACACATTCCCCGGGGGATCCCCAATGAGTATGGGCTCCTGAGGCTCTGTGGAGACCATCTGGATGTTTTCTTTGGCTCTGGTGGAGGAGGCCAGCCTAGGTTTGTGGGGGCTCCTGGATCCGGGGGCATGGTCCAGGCTCCAGCTTCTCCTGGGGACCCCCACATTGCTGCCTACCCTGCAAAGCAGGGGGAGGGACTGAGAGCGCCTCATCAATACGGGGGAGGGGTGTCTGTGAAACAGAAAGTCCTCTGTTATTATTATTAATATTATTGTTATCGACAAGTAAACATAACTTGTTCACATAACCATAACTTGGGCTAAAATGTGATTTTAACAAATAAAAGCACATTTGATATGTTTTTTCAACAACTTGGAACAATACAGATATTACAAAATTATGTCTACTTTTTAATTTTTTTTAATTTTTACCAGAAGACCCACTGTCATAATTAGAATGGACTGGCCTATCAAGATCATGTATTTGTTTGAGTCATGTTTAGCTACACACACAGTCCCAAGCAACAGTTGGCATTTTTTTTAGTTTGTTTAGTAATTTACTTTTTTTTTCAACATTTTCAGTAATTTATCATTATTATTTTTGTAGTTTATTAACTATATCATGTAGTGTGTGTTTACAAATATACTGTAATAAGAATTTTTTTTTTTTTTACTTTCTGAAAAATGAACCACTTTAGTTCTGTCTTATAATTTTAACTTAAGGTCGGTTAGACAGTGAAAGAGTAAAACTTTTCATTAAAAAGGTTACATAGTTAATAAAAAAAAAAAGTTGAATATATTTACCTGTGATTGTATCCAAATTCAAATGACACCTGGAAAATAACTTTTTTTTTACTTAGGAAAAAAGTTAGTTAAAAATCAGTTTTTACCAAATACTTAATATATAATATAACTACAATAAACTAACCAAACAGAAATTAATCTCAAAAGTAAACAATTACTATTCTAGGCCTAGAAGAAAATAAAACTTAACAATCTACTGTTTATACGTAACAATGTAAAATAACTGGAATTATTAACGATTATCAATACATCTAAATAATAAAAAACAAAACTTAATACTCGTTGAATATGTATAATCTTAATAATCCGATTCAGCACAGGAGAAAAGCTCAAAAGGTCTGGTTTGTTTGTAAAGTTGAAACAACTTTATAATAGTTGTTTATAATTGAATTTATAAGCCCCCAGAACATTCTATTGTCAGGCACTGTTGCTTGGTGGCCTCTATGACATCACAAGACACCTCACTGATTTATGAAGTCTTGTTGCTATGGTAACAATGGCATTATCATACCAGAACAGGGGTCTCCTGGTTTTTGTTCCAACTGTACCCTAAATTACTTAATTGGACCAATTAAGTGCTTATTATAAAACTAGAGATAGTTAACCTTAGGAAAGGAGTTGACATTGAAATGACCCAGAACTGTGTGCTAGGTTATTTATTTATTGCATTTATATAGTGCTTTTTATGCAAAAGTATCACAAAGCACTGTACAGTACATAGCAGAAAAAAGAACAAACCACAATACATTTGTATAGCATGTCACACATACAACTGCCACAATCAGACCATTTAAATAAATAACTGTATAATAATACAAAAGCAGCAATTTTAAAGTTACATTAAAACCCACCAAGATAAGAAAGCCATTTTATAAAAGTGCATTTTTAGTGACTGTGACATGTCCTAAAAGCCCAGTTATTATTGCACAGTTGTATTAAAAAAGGGCCGGTGTTTAACTGCTAATGAACTGAGTGGGACTCTGGCACTCCACTCCCATAGCCCACGCCATTAGTCCAGTGCAGTGCAGCTATGCAGTCCCTTTGACCAGAATTAGCAGGGAACATTCATATATATATATATATATGAATGTGGAGGATTAGAATTAAACCATGTGGACAAGGAAGCTGATTGTATCTGCCTGCTGTGAATGAATCACATTTATCTGCAGGACAGGAAAGTAAACAAATCCACACAAAACAATTCACTTAAAAGAAAAGCGTTTGAAAATATCAACTGAGTGGCTTCACAATTTGTCTGAAAAAGCTGCCTGCAAGGCCCTGTCCACACTACCTAACCGATCTTGAGAACCGTACTCAAAAACATTGAATTAATCCAGCTCAAAGCGTCCTCTCTAAAGTACTGCTTCATGTTTAGTCGGGCTTAATGGGTCCAAACACTATTAAAATAGTTTGGTTACAGTTCACAATGTACTGTGCGACTTACTAAATTATTATGACAGTATCCCACCATGCACTGTATTTTATGTTTACAACCCGGCAAATATGGAGCCCAAGCCCATGGAAGACAAGCGCTTCTTAGAATGAACGTAATGGCTTTGTTTCTTAAAAACACGAGGTACATTTTATCATAATGTGTGAGTTTCGCTTTGAACTCTGACATTCTCCTTGACCGATTTCATCGCTCCAGATATCAATGAACCTTGATTTCGGCATCTGACTACGTCGCTCCATGATCCGCCATTTTGCAAAAGCCTCAGAAATTGTTTACGGCACAGCAGTATTGATAGTCATTCTCAACTACTTCAGGCGCTGGTTCTGAGTACGGTATTTGTAATGTCCACGTGCCAAAAAGCATATCAGAAAACATTTTTATTCCTGTTGAAATTCTTCGTACTTTCCAGTGATTCTGTTTACATATGTGAAAAACATTTACATAGTTGCCAACTTTTGAAAACTGTTAAGCTGGACGCCCTAACTGTGTCTGACAGAGTCCCAGTTCAAATCAATTTAGTCTAACTGTGTCTGACAGAGTCCCAGTTCAAATCAATTTAGTCTCAAACGGCTAATACAGAAGCAAGCGAGTCTCATTTCAAATCGCTTTCAAGTCCGTCCCAGTGGCAGATGGAGCCATAGCATTAGTCACAGTGGCACAGTTCATTGTAGTCAATACCACAACAGGTTCATGAGAAAACTGGAAGATCAATAGAAAAGGCACGCTGATTTTGTTCACAGGTTTTCATGAACAGTGTGTCTTTCTGATACAGCCAATCATTCCACTCCATGTGAACCGTTTGTTTCCTGGCCTCAGTGCTGGAGCTGACTATGCTGTTGATATAGAAACACAAGGATGCCAAGTCAGGCAAAACACATGGCTTGTTGTGAATGGGATTTTCTGTGGGACTCCTTCATAAATACTGGAAAGAAACCACACAGCTACTCAAAACTTCCCATGCTTTTTAATTGACGTTGAACCTAGCAATCTATTATTATTATTATTATTATTATTATTATTATTATTATTATTATTATTATTATTATTATTATTATTATTATTATTATTATTATTATTATTATTATTATTATTATTATTATTATAATAACATTTACAGAATGTATTAAACATGAAACCTTTAAAGAAGGGGTGTCAAACTCAATTCCTGGAGGGCCGCAGTGTCTTCTGGCTTTCGTTCCACCCAAGCTCTCAATTACTTAATTGGTCTAATTATTTGATCAACTGGACACATTTAACACTTCTCTTCAGGCCTCAAAATATTTCATAGCTAGTGTACCTTGAATCAAGTGCATTTTTAAAATCATCAACTGTAAATTCAAATGTAATTTTATAGAATTTTTTTCACCTTTTTGGGGACTTCCTGATTCCAAATAAATCACTGTGGTGAGTTTGCAATGCATTGTAAAAATCAGGAGGTAATTGACAAGAGATTCTACTGGCTCAGATAACAACAAAGGTATAGGACAAGCGAAATGAAAGAAAAGGAAGAAGAGAGACAAAAGAAATGAAATGAGGCAAAAGTAGTGTGATGGCTGTCAGGGATAGTCATAAGTTGTGCAATGAATTATTGTTCTTATATGGACAGATGTCCTAAGAGGGCAGAGAACAGATATAGATGCATGCTATCTAAATGAGCAACATCTTACCTATTTTTTAAATTAGAAACCAACTTTTTAACAGGTACTTTGTGAAATGTATACATCGAGCCCTGGCTACAGTTATGATGTTGGTAGGGACATTATTCCAGAGCCAAACGCTTAATTAATGAATCAACACAGTACTTAATAGCTATTGCAGTAGTCTTAGAATCCACCAATACACACCTAGCTGCCGATGATGAACATTATTCACTGTGGTACAATCAGACAATCCCACAGGAAGCTTTGGTTCTCGTCCAAGAATATCTGTCATTAAATGTTCAGAATGGTGGTTTCTAGGAGGGCAGTAAAGTCTAAACCTTGATAATATTCAGTCGGGACAACTGTTGAGATTTTAAAACCACTTTATAACAGATGATTAGAAATGTGACATTCTCAACATGCTTCATTCACTGGCGTGTTTGTCGTTCAGCCTTGAATGCCCGCATATTGAATCTCTTGGCTGATGCTGATACAGGCAGTGGGGCAATTTGACTGACCCAAAGCACAGCACAGACATGGGGTGGTAGGGTTACATTTACCTGGCATGGTTAGTACTAGCTACCATTGACTGATAATTGAATACGGGGATCACCTTCTGGTCCAATCTCTGCTTTATTTTTCTTATTGATTGTCTGCCTCACCAGATGTATTGGGCTGGATTAACTAAAGTGAAGCTCCTTTATGCTACATGTTGATGTAAATGTGCTCCCTGTGTTTTAGGTACAGTACTAAGAACAGGTAGGGTGTCATTTCCTGTACTGCAGGATGTGAACTTAGTGTTGTGGAAGGAAGCTACTGACGGCTTGAACTAGACGGTGACAAAACAATAGGAGCAGCAGTGTGGAGTAGTGGTTAGGGCTCTGGACTCTTGACCAGAGGGTTGTGGGTTCAATCCCAGGTGGGGGATACTGTTGCTGTACCCTTGAGCAAGGTACTTTACCTAGATAGCTCCAGTAAAAACCCAACTGTATAAATGGGTAATTGTATATAAAAATAATGTGATATCTTGGAACAATTCTAAGTCACCCTGGATAAGGGCGTCTGCTAAGAAATAAATAATAATAATAAAATGGTGGCTGTGAGGAATGAAAGGCTTGGAAGTAATTTTCACATCACTGGCAAGACCAGGTCTGCTTAAGAACTTGAACACAAACGACAGGAGTTGACATTTTATACCCAATAAATGTTGGCAGCCCCCAATAAGGATACGTTACATAAAGAATTCAACCCTAAACCGGTTCACCTTCCCAAGTATTTTATAGCTTGCCAAGCCTGCCACTCACTCTCTACCTCAAAGAAGGGTCACATTTGGGAGGCATCACCTTGCCAACTGACCTGACCTGATTGCTCTGGCGGCACCGCAGGGAGTTAAGTAACATTTAAATCCTCTGCAATAGGAAGCAATTATCCAGGTTTGCAAATACTTCACTGGCTGTCTGTAAGGGAAACAAGGATGTCTTTATGCTCCTGCTCTTACAGTCTTTTGTTATTTAATCCTCAAACAGAGATTGGCACTTGCAAAGCACTTATTCAGACTTTGGGGTGAATCTTAAAATATCAATGTGCGCATTAGACATTTAATTGGCAATTACACAAGATTCAGAGCAATTTCGGAAACTGGTATAACTGCTAACATGACTGTTATTTTGCTAAATCCTTGATTATAGAAATTATAGTTCATGATAGTATACAAGTATCACTCAATTCAAAGCAAACCATCAGTTTCTGTACCTCATGTCATTTTCCCTGTGAAATTCTAACACAGAGTGTTAGAGTCTTTAAGTCACTTTTAAAGTAATTGTAGCTAACAAAATAGTTTCATAAAATGTCTCCACCATGCACAGCTTTCCATTTACAGGTCTCAATTGAGTAGTTTTGAAAGAAACACATGTTACAGCAAGCATGCATTTTAATTGCAAAACTTGATATACACTAGGTTAAATGTACTACACTAGGTTAAATAAAACTATGTTCACAAGCCATGCTTTTAGATTGTCTTGCACTTCCTGGGTCTTTGAAACTGTCACCACCCCTTTACTTGCTGTCAATAACCAATCCTCTGCTTCCCCTATTGACTGACATGCTTTCAGCCAGTAACATGCTTTGATCCAGAAGACACTGCAAGGGCAGCAGGTAACCCAAGAATAAGGCGTAGAAACTGAGATTTTAAAATGAACATACATGTGTGCTAAAACATGTGTTTATTTTAAAACTGCACATTGTAGCTAATGATTTCTCAAACGATTTAAAGCAAGTACTTTAAAAATTGCTGGGTTCATGTGATCCATAACTTCAAAACACTCCAAATTCTAAGAAATTAATACAAATAGACAAATGATTTGTCTAGTGCCCTTTTCAGTTTACTGATGAACAAATTATATATATATATATATATATATATATATATATATATATATATATATATATATATATATGATATCATTATATGTATTCAGAAGGGTTGGCCCCTCCCTATAAGAGCTAGCTGTGAACTGCACCCATCGTTATGATTTGTCTGTATAAGGTGTGTGATCAGGAGTGGGGTAGAGGTGTAGATAGTTGTGAAAGGTGGGAGTGGTAGAAAAGAAACTAAGGAAAAAGAAAGAAACAGAAATGGGAGGAAAGAAAGTTAGATAAGATAAGTTGTGCAGTTTCTTTTTCTTTTTTCTGATGAGTTGTCCTAACATGCTCTCTAATTGAGTCACCACGTTGTAAGAAACGTAGTGAAACTTGTTCTGGAGGGGACGTTTTTGGCATCCTCTCTGCGCTGAGAAAATCTGGTGGAAATTGATTTTCCTGTTTTCTCCAATGTATTTGCAACAGTAGATGATGTACAGAAAGGGTAAGCCATGTCTAGGCATTATTGCATTACAGGTTAATTCCCCCCCTTCCTTACTCAGGTCACCACATTACAACAAGACCACTGTTTCAGCAGAACTGTGTTGGAATGCACAGAGGACTTCAAGGGGTGCGGAAGATTCCACTCTCCAGATGAACGGAACAGTGCAAGACTATCTCAAAGCAAGACCGTCAAACACATTTTTTTATATTATATATATATATATATAAAATAGGAGTTAAAGACTGGAGGTTGCGCTTTGAAAATATAGTCATATAACCATCATGTTTTACAATGATTGCTAAAACACAGGTTTCTTTCAAAACTGCTCATTCGTTCTCGATGTAGTGAATGGATGCGCAGAGAAATAATGGATTTATTTTGTTAGCTACAAAAACTTTCTAAATGCATAGTGCTGAGACAAATATTAGAATATTTAAATATTGCATTGCATCAGTGTATTTGGTGGCAAAAGATATGTTGTAGATAACATAATTTAAAGACTTCATGCTACGGAAACCAGCATAAATTATTTTTGTAATTTAAATATTGCTCTCTTGTTTTCCAGCAAAAAAAAAAAAAAAAATGAAAGAATATTCAAGTATGTGTTTTTAATGAATATTCAAACCAAAATGCTGTAGTGTTGGCCCAGCACTACAATGCATAGTATAACCATGGTAACCCTTCATGAGTTCCGGGAAACCCCCATTCTTGTCAAGTCGTCATTGTAAACGAGACCTTTGATCTCAATGTTTTAAATTGAATTGTTACCATAAATAATATATAACTCAATAAAAGAGGGTGAGGTTAACATGCTCTACCTTTCCAAAGAGAAGGATTTCTCTAATGTGTAAACCAAGCCCTGCCTGTATTGCAGTAAAAAGAAAAACCAGGGAGTCATACAGGGTTTGGCCCCTTTTGAGGGACTAGAAAAAAAAACAAAGTAATCACATCACAAGACATGTACTTCATTCTGTGAAAAATTCAGCAGGGAACAAATACTTAGGAGCCCAATGAGGGCAGCAGTGTGGAGTAGTGGTTAGGTCTCTGGACTCTTGATCAGAGGGTTGTGGGTTCAATCCCCAGTGGGGGACACTGCTGTTGTACCCTTGAGCAAGGTACTTTACCTAGATTGCTCCAGTAAAAACCCCAACTGTATAAATGGGTAATTGTATGTAAATATAATGTGAAATAATGTATAATGTGATATCTTGTAACAATTGTAAGTCGCCCTGGATAAGGGCGTCTGCTAAGAAATAAAAAAAAAATAAAATAAAATAAAATGCGAAAGTCCAAATGTGTTAAATGCCAAATGATAAGACTTTCAATTAAAGAGAACACCTCAAACTACTTGTAATAAAAGTGTGTGTGCCCCTATCCCCGTTTTATAAAGAACTGAACTAGTTTATGGTCTGATACATCACACTTAGGAAGGGTAAGACGCAAAATCAAGACAGGTGTGGAAACAGCTTTTTAGTGAGTTAAAAAGGTAGTTTTCTTTCCAGCACATCATCAATCACTTTGTGTGTGTTTTTTTTTTTTTTTTTTACATAAACAGTATGGATAGAAAAAGAAAACGACAGTAAAACTTAGATCCAGTTTGTGACACTGGAAAATCTAAATAGAAACACAAATAATGTAAATGTCCTTCCAGTGCAGACACCATCATGAGGCAGTGCAGGGTCTCCCTGGTTCAAATCTTGCTCACTTCCCCACAGGCAGGGCCTGGTTCACAGTTTTGTCTAGGTCTCCTTTTCATGCTCAGAGTTCTTTGTAAACGTTAATTAAAACTCTATAGGGGACATAGACATTTTTCAGAATAATGGGTGACATTTTAAAACAAAATTCTCACAGGGAGGTGTCTAACACTCTACCTAGTTTACAAAAACACACCAGCAAAACACGTTTGTCTACCTGACTCATACCTAAAGCTACAGAGCCTGCGGCACTGTCCAAATACCCAGAGAAAGTCAAATGCAGCAGGCTTTCTTTTAGACTAGTGCCTATGTTAAAATGTACCACATGTACCACATGTTCATGATAAACCACAGCAAACAACCAATAAAATCACATTTAAAAAAACTGCTTTAGTTATCGTCCTGTTATCAATCTTTGCCATTGGTGTCACAACATTTACAGTAAACGCTAACAGGTATTTCCATAAATTCCACTGCTAGCCCATATGTTCTGGTGATTTTGCTAAATCATAAGTACAACTCGGGCTAATCAGTAACTTGTATGTGCTGACTAAGGCAGGTGTCATCTAGACCAGAAGAACAAAGCGTGCTGGTAACATTCACTTCTCTTCTAGCATGATGAACAGGACTGCTGTTAATACTTTCCCCAGAGTCCCACAGTACACCACAGGCCATTCTGTGACAGGGATGAGGCCCTGCCCTGCACATGTGAATAATGTATTGTTTCTTTGCTCTACAAATAAAGTTTGAAAATGTTGAGTTTAAGTTTGGCAGGGATTGGGATTAATTCCATTCCTGCCAAATCCATGTGCTTTGAATGTGGCTGGGCCTGATTGATTCATTCATGGTCAATCAAGCCTCAACCACAGAGGAGCAAGATCACCAGCCTTGGCCACAACGCTACCCTTTCACAGTCCCATTACAATCGATCACATCTCCTCCAGGTCAGTCCTTGGCCTAAAGACCAGCTTGAGGACATTTTCGGCCTTCACCTTGGGTGTCTGGACACGGCTGTCCCTAGATTCTAGGAACAGGATGTTTGGTCACCTGTAATTTCACACTGAAAACTGTATCATATTAGCTTTAAAGTATACTAAAACTATTACTAGGACACTGCCTCGGTAGCTGAATCTGTTTGTTTATTTTTCTAGTCTTATATAATAATACCGGTTTATAATTGTATGGATTTTATGAATACTGTCTTCTTCAACCCTAAAATGTTGGCATGTCGGTTATGGATAGGTGCAATATGTTTTAGAACATGTATAGAATTTCATAAGACTAGAGGCTTCATCGTGGTTATTTGATTCTGCAGACAGATCTTGAAATATGCATTGGTGTTGCTGAGAAGGGTGGAATGTGGCTAGTCACAGGAGATGAGAGGCTGGGACTTAGGTTAATCCCTCAGATAGAGAGAACCACTCCATCAGTCTACAGTTCAGCACAGCCTGCCCAACAATGACTGATTCGATTGAAGTCAGTCTCTGAGACGAAGCAGCACATCACTGATTTCTATAACAAATAAACTATATATATATGTGTGTGTGTACTGGACACAGTTAGTCTTGGATTTTACCCACTCAAATGACTGACAAAGTATCTCCTCATACGCTCAATGCACCTGTAATTATTGTTTAAATAACTCACTTCTGGATGTCTGATTTATTCTATAATATATATTCTGTTTTTGCCTAATTCGTAATGTACTAAGGGCTTTTACTTGATTTAAAGATGAATCTCACAAATGTAATTTATTGTCAATTGATTTTTCTAACCTTGCACTAAACATCATTCATTAATATAAAAACATGCATTTACTGGACAGTTCTATCTCTGTATCTATATCTATCAATCTATTTAATTCTTTATTATTATTTTACAGGAATAGGTCATTACAATCTGCATAAGATATCTATTATTGATCTATTAGTTATTGATTGTTTACATGACGTGATTAATTCATTTAAAAAAGAAACCAGACAAGATCAAAAGTGTAGCTAATCCATATTCCAGATGAAGAAGCACAACAATAACTCTGCTCCGCATGAGGGACTTCATTGAGGGAAATACAGCAAGTCAAACAGCGAGCAGACGTGCCCCTGTGTGACTTGGTGGATCTGGATACTGCAGCACCCCCAATTATGCAAAGAGCTCTACATTGTGTTTGACTGTTGGGAATGGCAGCTGATAATTTGCAAGCTTGCTTTGCAAATGTACTTATTTTTGTAATTCCAGTGTATTTACCTTTTTAGATTTGCATAACCGTTTAAAAAAATCCTGCAGGTGAAATCTTCACAAAAGCCTGGAATATTGACGGGTTTTTGCAAGAGCACCTGGTCAGGATTTTATTATTATTATTATTATTTATTTCTTAGCAGACGCCCTTATCCAGGGCGACTTACAATTGTTACAAGATATCACATTATACATTATTTCACATTATACAGATATCACATTATTTTACATACATTTACCCATTTATACAGTTGGGTTTTTACTGGAGCAATCTAGGTAAAGTACCTTGCTCAAGGGTACAGCAGCAGTGTCCCCCACTGGGGATTGAACCCACAACCCTTCGGTCAAGAGTCCAGAGCCCTAACTTGAAAAGCCATCTAATTATCACTATAAAAACAGCATTTTATGTTTTCCCCAAATCTTGTTCAATTTAACTGTAGAATATACAGTCTCCTGTGGTGTGGTGCGCCACTGATGTCTTCCTACTTGAGGATGTATCCAAGTAAGCAAAACTAGATATTTTGTTATACCAATAACATTTTACAGGAAATACCTATCAAGATTAGAATCATGAGCTAATAAAAACCTTAAATACCAGTATTTAAAAACGATGTTGGGCTATGCTTTTAAACGCCGCTTTTAAATAGTGTGGATTAACATGTAATGGTTTGCACTGTATCACAATTGCCTCCTATGGGATAAGTGAGGTATTTAGTCATTCAAGAATGGCAAACTGTCAGCCCCCAAGAGGGCTGCATGCAAAAACTTGTTGCTGCTCATATCATTGTTCTTGTAGTGTTTTCAAAAACTAGCAAAAGGTAGCCATGGGAACCAGTGTTCTATGTGGTACATGTTAATCTCACAAGCTCAAAAAATGGTTTGTTGCCAGCAGTGAAAAGCGTTTTAAAACTGCCAAGATATTTAAAGACAGTGGTTTCCAAATGTACTACAAACTATCCTAGTATTGTTACATCACATAAATACTTACAATTATTCCCAGCAACACTTACTGGCTGAAATTCTGCAATTCTACACTTGCTGCCAATAATAACAGAACTTTTGTGTAAATTCTACAAGGCAGCATCTGAGATTGCTTCTGCTTTCATGATTTTCTGTATGGTGCTGAATTGTGTGGCAAATTGAGAAAATAAAACACTCTCCTGTGGAGAGCTCAATGTGAGTAATCGCTTTGTGCAGCTCTATCCGACTCTTTTGGATAAATCTCATTATAGCAAGAAAAATGGTCAGTGTAACGGGCAGTGTTGTGTGATGCACTGCTGTGACTGTCCAGTCGGTGAGATGAGATGAGGTTAAAAGCTGAAAAACCACAAATGTAGACGAGCCAGACTCTCTTGCATAGTGGTTAAGATGCTCGCTATGCGGTGTGTAAGATTTGCACCTAGCCCCCGCCCTGGTACACCAACAATATCAGACCCTTTTATTTTGTGCAAAAAGTCATTGTAATTGTAAACATGTTGGCAATGAAAAAATGTTTTTAAATCTTCAGGATTGATAAATCCTAATTAGGATATTGAGTGTGTGTGTGTGTGTGTGTGTGTTGATATGCTGATTCATGATTTGGGAGTAGATTCAGTTTCATTATTTTGGGGATATATTTAGGGACCACATGAAATTATCTCACAGACCTCACAAGTAGTCTCCGGCAGGCCTGACCTAAAGGTGTAGTGCCTATAACTTTAAAATCTATTAACCTACCCTGTCTTAGCCTACCATTTCACTGCTTCCCTAATCATTATGCAGCTGAACTTTCAATTTCCAATACATTTTCATCACTTTAAGTCTCTCCATAAGGGGTTGTCTTTTAGCCACAACCACAAAACACTATTCACACAACATATATAATACGCAAAATATCAGACGAAAAAGTAGCATAGTAGCGCAAGGTTTGCCTACACACACATACACACACACACACACACACACACACACACACACACACACACACCTAACCCCAACACCTGTTCTTTATTTAACCACATTTAGGTTTTAATCTATTGTCTTCTCTGGGAACAAATCAAACACACCCAGTTGAAAATAATTCCATGTGTAGACTTTCCTGTTAGCCGCTCATTTGCATAGGGTGGCTCACATTTAGCTGTAACATGTTCAGCCTGAATCATTATGCCTGAAACTCAAGGTACTAGTAATAAATGGAAGTGTCAGACTTTTGGCAAGAGCACGAGTGTGAAACGCCTGGGTGCGATTTCCACCTTCTAGTATGTATTGAACCCTAGTGTATGTTGCTGTCACTCCTTTAATAGTTACTTAACTTGATGCTTATTGTGTACCACTGTTCCCCTTTTAAGCGGCCCTGAAGGTTTATGGCAGCTCCATTTATTTGGTAGATAACTGCTTATTTTTCCATTTGCAGATTCTAGTAACATGAACAGTTGCACCAAGCTTGTGTACAAACAAGACACAGTTGATGATCAAATTTACCCTGGCTGTTTGGTTTATACAATGATTGTCTGTGAGGATATTTGAAAGGGTGTGGTAATCCCCAGATATTTAGGTGCATGTTTATTCAACAGCATTGAGAAGCTGGCATAACACCCTGATGCCTGAAGGTGTCTCATCAAATTAAACATAGCAAAGGGTGAATTGCACCTTTTAATGGAGTTACTTCCTCTTCTTTGTGGCAGTATGAATCAAGACAATCAAATTTTAAATTGCTGTCATTTAAGATTTACAGATCTAAATGTCCTTGCATTGAAAAAAATGATTTGATTTAATTTAAGAGAATGTCTGAGGGGAAATATCGTGGCTCAAGTGAATAGAAGAAACTGCCTTCGGTTCAGATAACAAAGACGTGGAGTTCTCCAGTTTTTTTTGTTTTTGTTTTTTTTTAGACACTGCAAGAGCTCGTAACTCAGGCACAGTTTTTTTTTGTATTGAACATTGTAATACTATCGTGCTACTTTGGATGTTAATCTATTATTTGTGTTGTGTTTTCAAACTGCACATTTAGTGTACCTAAAATTTCACGTGTTTATATATTTTTTAAATGTAGCAACTTTTATTTTAGCGTTTTTCACCTACAAACATGATTGTTCACGATGTGGCTTTGCACTGTGGAAGTTTTTTTGCTGTGAAAGTAAAAAATAGTTGCGCAACAATGAGTTGTTTCAGTCTACCGTTTATACAGTATATAGATAGAAAGATACTGCTTCTGTTTGTTTTTGGTATTTGTACCTGATCTATTCAAATGATCCTTCCTCTCACCTAAGTCTAATATGTGCACATTTTGTAGACCGTTTGTTCTCATGCAAATTTATAAATACTAAAATGTCCTTTAGCAGAGCACCCTTTCTAAATTTACCACCACTGATTTTAGTTTGGGATGTTCTCAAGCAGACTGTGGTTAGAAACTGCAATATATGAATAGAAGTGGACAGCAAGTTCTGTCTGTGACTCGCATTACAGATAATACTGATGGTCAGGTAAGAGCAGGGATACAAGGGCTGTCAACTTCGTTCTGTCCACTACAGAGCTTGCTCTTCAGTTGAATAGTAAGATGTTTGTCTCAGAACTGTGCGATTTGAGGTTCCCGTCCAGCCCTTGCCTTTCCATTCATTTCAACGGGCTGAGATTACAGTGGCACCCTATGAGAGAGAATCCTGACCCCTCCATTCAATTCAATGCACTGAGATGCCAATTCATTACAGTTGTGAATGGAGCGTTTAGTGATTGGCTGACAAATTCCACTTGTTATATAATATCATAGTATTAGAGGTTGTAGCTCGTAAACTCATTTCATAACTCTTACATGTCATGCACTTCTGTTTGCTATACACATCTTAAATGGGTACTTTTGTGTATATTGATTTTAAAACAAGGTATCTGGTACTACACTAGGTTAAAGTAAATGCTGTTTGCATCCCTTGCTTTAGGTCATTTTGCACTTGCCCAAACTGCTGCTTCCTTTATTGACTGACGTGCTTAGCAGCCAGTAACCTGCTTTGACCCCAAAGACACAGCTGAGCTGAAATGATGTAGGAAGTAATGTCCTTCCTGAAAGTAAAGCAAACAAACTGATAACTCTCTTTAACCTACTGTAGTGTTTTAAAATGTAAATACATGTGTTTATTTCCAAACTGCACATTTAGAGACCGATTTATAGCAAACAGAAGTGCACTGCAGGTAACGGTTATGGAATCAGTCTGTTCACTCCAACCTGGTACTGGTCTCTAGGTGGTATGTCTACTGCTGGTACTGGTCTCTAGTGAGGTCCTGCAGGCCTGTCTGTGCTGCTATTTGTTGTGTTCACATTGCATACTTGTAGCAGTGCCAGTGGCAGCACTTCCAAGTAATTGGGAGGTACGATTCAAAGCTCTTGGGCTTCTGGCTTTGGTATGTTGCAAATCTTATTGCAATTGTGCTCTGAGCCTACATGTCAACAGCCAATGAATGAAGAGGGAACTGGCTACGTTCCCTCTGTTTGGTACCAAATATAAATCCTTTGTGAAGGACTTCATGTTTGTCGATGAATTGAAGGTTCTTTTAGAATTTCTAAATGTACCACTATTGATTATAGTTATAGGTGTTCTCATGCAGACTTTGGTCAATCGTACTTACCGTTTGTGGTTAAGTGCAGATGAAGTTGACAGTGTGTAACAGCAAGATCTGTATGCTAAAAGGCTTGCGTAACAGACAAATCCTGTTGTGCTTTTTTTATTTTTCATAATGCATTGATTTATTTGTTTTCATTTAATTTTAGAAGTCCAGAGTTAAAAAAGAAAACAAAATATATCCTTTTAAAAAATACACTCTTGGGCATTGAAGTCTCAATATACAGCACGGGACATTAATTTTATCAAATATGCACGTTTTGCAATATTTCCTTGTTCCATTCATTTGGAATCCAGTTTGAATACAAAAAATACCTGTGGCAAAGGCCATATTTTATTATCCAGTTCGAGTTCTGTACAAAAGCATACTTTATTTTTTTTTTTTAAATCAGTGCAAGTATTTGATAAGTCACTCTTTTTTGATCCTCGAAGTTTGCAAAGGGCTGCAACTGGAATGCTCTGACAATAAAATATACGACTTAGAGGGGGTCTTGTGCCTTTCAGTTCTAGGACTGTTGTGCAAAGCATCTTGCTTTAAAGACAAGACAACTAGAAATGATGTGTGTACTGGGTCTAAAAGATAATCCTATTTTATTACAGGTATGTGTAGTTGATAGTTATGAGAAAATGGGCAACTGAAAAAAGTGATATTTGGAGGTTTTTTGAACGGCCATGTTAGATGTTGATTTTCAAAACCAAGGAATGTTGAATAAAATAATGCAAGGAAATCTAACTTTCTCTAAAGTTTTGGTGAGATGTACAACATTTAGGTCCCAAATACTGCCTACGATTTTGCATCATGGCTTGATTTTTATGTTAAGCACATATTTCAAATACCACACTATAGATACACTGCAGCCTTCTCCTTTTAGCTGTACTGCAGGTCACATGGTCTGACCTGAAGTTAGTGTAAGGCTTGTGCATTAACTGTCAACACACAATAAGTGGATTCAAAAGGCATTATTGGGAAAGAACATGGTGTACAGAGCAGAGAGGACAGTGCAGCTGTTTACTCTTGCTGACAAGTCTCGCTCACATTTCTCTCCCACTCACTTCCTGTATCCCCTACATAAGGTCAACCCCAATCAATATACAGAACCCTAATTAATGTGCATTAATTCAAACCTGTCATTTTAAAAGGTGTAGACACCACATTTTAAAGATAGTGCAGCTAATACAAATGCCTTGTTTTCTGTCCTGCTGTAGTCCATTGAGGTACCAGGAAGCAGCTACAATCTTGAAATTCAAGTATAAAATATAAAGAAAAAACGAAAGATTTTCAACATAATGAAATGGATTTTAAAACCTTAAGTTTATTCTAAACACTTTAATATTAAAAGATCAAAAATACACCACCTGGGACTCAATGTCCCATATGTAACTGGGTGCCAAGCCCTATTATTATTGTATTGTATTGAACATTGTAATACTATCGTGCTACTTTGGATGTTAATCTATTATTTGTGTTGTGTTTTCAAACTGCACATTTAGTGTACCTAAAATTTCACGTGTTTATATATTTTTTAAATGTAGCAACTTTTATTTTAGCGTTTTTCACCTACAAACATGATTGTTCACGATGTGGCTTTGCACTGTGGAAGTTTTTTTGCTGTGAAAGTAAAAAATAGTTGCGCAACAATGAGTTGTTTCAGTCTACCGTTTATACAGTATATAGGTAGAAAGATACTGCTTCTGTTTGTTTTTGGTATTTGTACCTGATCTATTCAAATGATCCTTCCTCTCACCTAAGTCTAATATGTGCACATTTTGTAGACCGTTTGTTCTCATGCAAATTTATAAATACTAAAATGTCCTTTAGCAGAGCACCCTTTCTAAATTTACCACCACTGATTTTAGTTTGGGATGTTCTCAAGCAGACTGTGGTTAGAAACTGCAATATATGAATAGAAGTGGACAGCAAGTTCTGTCTGTGACTCGCATTACAGATAATACTGATGGTCAGGTAAGAGCAGGGATACAAGGGCTGTCAACTTCGTTCTGTCCACTACAGAGCTTGCTCTTCAGTTGAATAGTAAGATGTTTGTCTCAGAACTGTGCGATTTGAGGTTCCCGTCCAGCCCTTGCCTTTCCATTCATTTCAACGGGCTGAGATTACAGTGGCACCCTATGAGAGAGAATCCTGACCCCTCCATTCAAGTCAATGCACTGAGATGCCAATTCATTACAGTTGTGAATGGAGCGTTTAGTGATTGGCTGACAAATTCCACTTGTTATATAATATCATAGTATTAGAGGTTGTAGCTCGTAAACTCATTTCATAACTCTTACATGTCATGCACTTCTGTTTGCTATACACATCTTAAATGGGTACTTTTGTGTATGTTGATTTTAAAACAAGGTATCTGGTACTACACTAGGTTAAAGTAAATGCTGTTTGCATCCCTTGCTTTAGGTCATTTTGCACTTGACCAAACTGCTGCTTCCCTTATTGACTGACGTGGTTAGCAGCCAGTAACCTGCTTTGACCCCAAAGACACAGCTGAGCTGAAATGATGTAGGAAGTAATGTCCTTCCTGAAAGTAAAGCAAACAAACTGATAACTCTCTTTAACCTACTGTAGTGTTTTAAAATGTAAATACATGTGTTTATTTCCAAACTGCACATTTAGAGACTGATTTATAGCAAACAGAAGTGCACTGCAGGTAAGGGTTATGGAATCAGTCTGTTCACTCCAACCTGGTACTGGTCTCTAGGTGGTATGTCTACTGCTGGTACTGGTCTCTAGTGAGGTCCTGCAGGCCTGTCTGTGCTGCTATTTGTTGTGTTCACATTGCATACTTGTAGCAGTGCCAGTGGCAGCACTTCCAAGTAATTGGGAGGTACGATTCAAAGCTCTTGGGCTTCTGGCTTTGGTATGTTGCAAATCTTATTGCAATTGTGCTCTGAGCCTACATGTCAACAGCCAATGAATGAAGAGGGAACTGGCTACGTTCCCTCTGTTTGGTACCAAATATAAATCCTTTGTGAAGGACTTCATGTTTGTCGATGAATTGAAGGTTCTTTTAGAATTTCTAAATGTACCACTATTGATTATAGTTATAGGTGTTCTCATGCAGACTTTGGTCAATCGTACTTACCGTTTGTGGTTAAGTGCAGATGAAGTTGACAGTGTGTAACAGCAAGATCTGTATGCTAAAAGGCTTGCGTAACAGACAAATCCTGTTGTGCTTTTTTTATTTTTCATAATGCATTGATTTATTTGTTTTCATTTAATTTTAGAAGTCCAGAGTTAAAAAAGAAAACAAAATATATCCTTTTAAAAAATACACTCTTGGGCATTGAAGTCTCAATATACAGCACGGGACATTAATTTTATCAAATATGCACGTTTTGCAATATTTCCTTGTTCCATTCATTTGGAATCCAGTTTGAATACAAAAAATACCTGTGGCAAAGGCCATATTTTATTATCCAGTTCGAGTTCTGTACAAAAGCATACTTTTTTTTTTTTTTTTTAAATCAGTTTTCAGTATAAAAAAACGAAAGATTTTCAACATAATGAAATGGATTTTAAAACCTTAAGTTTATTCTAAACACTTTAATATTAAAAGATCAAAAATACACCACCTGGGACTCAATGTCCCATATGTAACTGGGTGCCAAGCCCTATTATTATTATTATTATTATTATTATTATTATTATTATTATTATTATTATTATTATTATTATTATTATTTGTTTATTTAGCAGACGCCTTTATTCAAGGCGACTTACAAAGACTAGGGTGTGTGAACTATGCATCAGCTGCAGAGTCACTTACAATTACGTCTCACCTGAAAGACGGAGCACAAGGAGGTTAAGTGACTTGCTCAGGGTCACACAATGAGTCAGTTGCTGAGGTGGCATTTGAACCGGGGACCTCCTGGTTACAAGCCCTTTTCTTTAACCAGCCCTTTTCTTTTTTATTAGCCAATATCACAACACCTATCCCTACTGTGGATGCTTTTTTGCAAAATACAATTTAAGAACATGAAATATGAGGCAATCATATAGCAGCATTTCAAGTATAAAGGTTCTGGAAACTTTCAAGATAAAGAAAGAACTGATATATAAAAACTGTTATTTATAATATAATCAGAATAACTCAATAATCAGCTGTATCTTAAAATATAGCGCAAGATAATAACTTTAGTTCCAAAGGACTAGTGTAATTTGAGTAGTATGCTATTAGTCATGAATCTAGATAGTAATTAGCATTAATAAGCAAGATGGATTATTTTAAGCAAGTTTCACTAATATTATATATATATATATATATATATATATATATATATATATATATATATATATATATTTAGTGCAAGAAAGCCAATATCCAAAAAACATTCAAAGTGAATATATTATTAAAGTGTTTCAACTAATAAACAAAAGATTATACTAAATTAAACATGCCAAGTAAAAGTGCAGTTAAAGTCGACGAGGCAAGTGTAGCAAAACAAAACCATAAACCCAAAATATGCATAAAGAAAACCGTGGCTTATTCTCGTCCTGAAACAAGAAACATGTATAATCATGTATTCGATTATTACACAGCATATGACCCACAACTTATTCATTAAGAAAACTCAGTCAGACACATTATTACCAACAAAGCATGCACACCTGAGTTACAATGCATTGCACGATCGCACTCTGAGTTAGTGTTGCACAATCACACTCTGTTACAGTGCGTTACATGATCACACCGAGTTACAATGCGTTGCATGATCACACTCTATTACAATGCGTTGCACGATCACACTGAGTTACAATGCGTTACACGATCACACTGAGTTACAATGTTGCACGATCACAGCGTGTTACAATGTTGCACGATCACAGTGAGTTACAATGTTGCATGACCACACTGAGTTACAATGCGTTGCACGATCACACTGAGTTACAATGTTGCATGACCACACTGAGTTACAATGCGTTCCACGATCACACTCGGATCTCTTGTAGCCTCATTCCTAAATACAGTAAAAAAGGAATCAGAAACCTAAAACATGTTCTACCACACATAGACTGGCTGCGATGCAACACACTATAGGGCAATTCAATCTAACACTGGGGTGTGTCATGGGAACCAACCTGAGAGTGTCAGAAATATTTCAAATATGAAGCCACGCCAAATGTCAGCTTGATCAAATATTCATATCAATGAGATGAGGTAGCTCTGCAGCATGTCATGATGGGAGTTTACATTAACAGATTCCTGCAGCACATATCTTCAACACTGAATTTTTTGGGGCACGACTACCAGTAACACATAGCTGTAGCTTATCTATTGAATGATTAAAATAGCTGCATGTCATTGTCTGGACTAGGTGGAATGTTCTTAAGCAGCATTACAAGCCAGTGCCATGTGTTGCATATAGCCTCTGTCATCTGTAGATTGATACTTAAAGGTTCATAACTGATTAGAAATATGCTAGTGTTCTGGCTGGCTGTTTTAAATTTGGAAAGGCATTCATGGGAGATTACTTTTTGTTGTTGTTTGTATTCAAATTCGATGCCAGTCATTTTTGACATTCAAAATTCAAGCCAAGCAAGCAAAATATGCAATTTGAAGTGAATATGAACATATTTGATCTGTACTGTAAAATATACACCTATTACGATACGCTAGGCAGTATTGTGTAATTGTTATTTCAATAGGCTATGCAGTATTGTGTAATTGTTGTGCATTTTATTTTGATACATGATAATTTGTCTTCATTCGCCAAAACGTTTGTCTACTTGACTTGGGGATTGATGGGAATGTATTTCCTGCTGGGATAAATGAAAGATTTTCTGGAGCATTTTACAGCACTAGGGAATCACCCTGGATTGCATAAACCACCAATCCATGGTAATTCAAGGATTACCCTTATAATAGGTGGTGAATGGATGTGGATACCCTGGAAAAAGTTCTTAAAAATGCAGCTTTGGTTATACTGCTGAAAAATAGGATGATTAAATCAGCCTGTTTAGGTTCTTATAATAAGTGAGATAAAAAGGCAGTAGGCCGCTTATGAAGCCTCACATCTGAGTAATAAATCAGTTGTCATGGAGCACTTGGAATGAAGAGGACTATTCTCACTGTGCTTATAAACTTGGAAGCCTTTGGGAGCACAAGATGACAGCTGTTACGCCACCATTGTTAAAATCTGATTCATATTTCCCATATAGACCAGCCCTTAGAGTGTGGATGTAAACCCGGTTTTAGGACTTGTGACACTTAAATGCCGATTGTTGACACAGTTGTGTCTCTCTTCTAAAGGCCTATACAATGACTGCTATTTGAGAACTGTAATCTAATGTGCCAGTTGTTCACGGTTGCCATAGAAACATGTTTAGGCCTCTATCAGTTAGGACAAGGGTTAGGAAATGAGGCTGTCATTTGGATCAGTTACACAATGCCTGACATTCCCACACAGGGTTTGTTGAGTGCGAAGCAGGATCCCAGTGTTTTAATGACTTCACAAATCTTTCAAGATTCTTCCGGAAACTGACTAAAAGATGAGTCACTGACCATACTGTTTGGTCTCCAGGCCCGGTCTACAAGCCTTTAGCCCAATGTTTAAACAGTGGGGTTGGTACTATTTTGTCATGTGGAAATGTGACCACGTCATGCATATTCCACTAGTTAATAATAAACTCCTTGGGTAGACGTCAGCTGCCATTAATGGTCACTTTCCTGACTGTAAACTGGTGGTGTTTTTTTTTATTGCATCACCTACAACCTTCTCTAGCACAGTTTTGACATGGTAAAAAGCATTGTGATTTTTATTTTTTTTATTTATTATAATTATTGGTATCATTTATTACTATATTTCACAAAGGTACATCACCAAATTAACCCCTTATGTTGTGTAAAGGTGATAGGGAGTGTTTACAGTGACATCTCTCAATTACTTTCTCTACTGTCTGTCTCTATCAAATCAGTATCAGAAGGCAAGGCATTATTGCTATCATATAATACAATTTCTTTTACAACTAGTTCGTACAAAGATTATGAAGACACGTGGGTGTGTGTCATTGGGAGGTGTTGCAGTAGAACCTTGACACAATCTATTCTCAGTAGTTCTAAACTACCTTCCCACTCAAACCAGAGGGCTGTGATTGTGAAACCCAATCGCAGGTAATGTTGCTTCCAAAGGGCCACACCTCTTAGGCAAAGAGCAAGCCCAGCCCATGCCTACACCCAGGTGCTATTTGTGTTTCACGCCCAAAATGAATCCAGCTTACCAGCACTCTTTTTATTAAACACCGTCACCAAGGGTCACTGCTTCTGAAGTTGTGCGTGTTTATTGAATTGACGGCAGTATGAGTTTAGTTGATGACAGATGTATACACACCATACAGTTTGTATTTCCTCATTTTTGTATCCGCAAAAACATCTTAAATTCCTGTCTGTTACTATACAAGGACTCTCAACTTTAGTCTTCAGTATAGAGTGTGGTTTAGCATTATGAGATTTGATAATATTAAAGGGTGATATTGTTTAAAGTGGGTACCCACATTAAAAAATGGATGCAAAGTAGGAAATACCACAAGTGGGCCTACACAGAATTTGAAACACAGGAAAATAAGTACATGATTTAGTACATATTCAGTAAGTAGATACCTAAAATGTATCATCACTTATAGACCCTTGATGTTCACCTGCATGTTCATTTTATAATTTGTCAAATGTGAATGAATTTGGGATTTTGTCAGTTTCGCTATCTGAATGGCTGAGTCGCTTCATGATTTATAAAAAAAATAAGGAACAACTTTACTGTGAGTAACTGCTTTCAGACTTGTATCCTGCTTTGTCTGTGACTTCTTTGTTACAGGGATTGTGGGGTTGTGATTTATACTTGCATAGTCTTGAAAAGGGAGTTCCAAAGCTTTTGTATTTGCAGACACATGATTATACCAGCTCCACACTCTCCCACGGACACATTCACACACACACGCACATGGACCGGTCTTATCTCATGGTTGAGTGTCTTGCTGGTGTCTAATCTTGAGCAGCACTCCAAACTGGAGCCTGTGAAATGCAGCGTGCTGAAGTGACTGAATTGGGATCTAGAGGACAGAAACATGATCATTGGGCTGGGAGACTGGGGGCAGGCTGTTGGAATGCCATGTATTTGTGTTCTTGCCAGACGATGGTTTACCTATTGAATTTGGTATATTTTAGTCAACACTTTGTTTGGTTCAACATAATTCTCCATTCATAATAACTTAATATTGAAGACCAACATTTTTGTCAAATGTGTTGTCATAACCATAATATAACGCTCAAAATATATATATATATATATAAAATAAACTCAATACTTGCATTGCGTTAATGACTGCGAGTGAGTTTGTTAATTACCGTACATTTTGTTTGTAACGCATGTTTTGGCAACATGGTAAAATGGTACCCCTAACATCAGCCTTGGCGCTTGACCACCTGCAGTTTGATTCCAACCCTTTAGGGTTGTATTTCAATCCTCTTGCTGTGTGACGGTTTGTCACACATATCTGTTCATCCTTTTATGGACCAGAGCTCGTTGGATGCAAGAGAGTGAATAACGACCACTCAGTTCTCTGACTAATGTTCACTGGGGGGAGGTGGAGACCACCAAATTAATTTCACTTGTGACCCGAGCAGCCAAACTGAAACCTAGTGCCTAGTTTTGTGAATTCGCCTACATCAGTGGTGGCCAATACACCAAAAAATGCGATTCATTTTGGTGGATCTCAACGGGCTCCGCGATCCACCAGTAAGCTATGACCAACAATTATTAGCGGGATTTAATATTATAATGTCCAAAACATAAGATAACAATAACACAACCAAACGACCACAACGTAACAAACGCGCAATCAAAGCAGTTTTAATATTAAGCGTAGGTAGTTATAAAACAGAAACTTACCAGCATTTTTCATCAGTCTTGAAACCTGGTGTAGGCTCAACGTTAACTTTTTTGTTAGGCACATGTGCACCTAAGTTAAACATAGGCGTGCACAAAAAAATATACAATTTTTTATAATAGACGACTTTTTTTCCCAAATTTAAATGATTTTTAACTGCCTGGTAGCATCTTCCTCAGAATGTGCTACTTGCCTGTTTATGGGAGCAGGATGGTCTGGGTGACCTTTCTGGATGTAGGCCTATGCCTCTCTGCACATTGCTTGCTGTTTTGAAGCACTGTGCTTAATGTGTTTTCACATTTGAACTTTTGGCGATCTGTTAAAAATGCAGTCTTGCCTGCCATCAGTCCCCCCGCATCCTGCAAAACATGCAATACATTGATTTTTTTTAACATTGTTAAACAAAGCCAGGGAAAATCTTTTAGCCACTGTTGGTTGAACTTGTAATATGTTCTTTTGCTACTTAAAACTGTGAACACGCTGTAACTAGCATAGCCCTTCCCTGTTCGCTTTCATCTTCTGACATACCTTCATTGCTCATTTCTTGTAAAGACGCCAACATATATGAATTTTGTTCACCACAGTTTTCTTTTGAAACCTCTCCAGTCTCATCCTCATCTTGGTTTGACAAGTTAAACAGTCTGGAAACGAGTAGCAATCGCACTGATAAATCAGTGAAATTGGCGAGTATGGGATTTGTAGCTTTTAATGTGTGATTAACAGTGGGCAGTGGACACCAATAAACTACATTCCCAGATTGAGCTGTTAGCATGTTTTTTTTATATAGTCAACCTTTAGGAATTTCTAGTAGAACACGTGCGCCTAAATTAAAATGTTCGTTCACACAAGCATTTTTTTAGACTCATATGCAGAAACTGTCAGGATATTTTCATCTGTGCTACTGGACAGAAGGCTCTCCCAATCAGCTGTAAGAAAAATTGTTGTATGCTTAGGCCTATGTTAGTGCTTGTTTTGATTTGTCCCGAGATCCACCAAAAATCTTTTGCTTATCCACGTATTGGCCACCACTGGCCTACATCAACACCTCAGCCCATTGGGGAGATATGTGGCTTTCACAGACATGACTGAAGCCTGTTGTCTGTATTTTGTTTTTGTAGACCCGTATGGACTGAAACAGTGGGGTCTCAAGGCACGAGCAAGCAGAAGGTAAAAATTAATCATGATTTTTATTAATTGCTGTTTCACAGTACCAGTAAAGAACCGGTGATCTGATTCAAGCATTCAAAATTCTAAAAGGTATTGACAATGTCGACCCATGGGACTTTTTCGACCTGAAAAAAGAAACAAGGACCAGGGGTCACAAATAGAGATAGGTAAAGGGGCATTCAGAACAGAAAATAAGAGGCACTTTTTTACACAGAGAATTGTGAGGGTCTGGAACCAACCCCCCAGTAATGTTGTTGAAGCTGACACCCTGGGATCCTTCAAGAAGCTGCTTGATGAGATTCTGGGATCAATAAGCTACTAACAACCAAATGAGCAAGATGGGCCGAATGGTCTCCTCTCGTTTGAAAACTTTCTTATGTTCTTATGATCTTGCTGGGTGGAGTATAGATTGATTAAACCAATTAGCTTCTTCCAGTGTTTACATCATTTATGATTGAGTGTTTAAAATGACAGCTTTTTATGTGTTCTCAATTTTATTATATGTAATCCAGCAAGATGTCTGAGTGATATGACCCCTGAACAGAATATTGTACAGCTGAAAATAATGGCGTATTGTGAAATCTTACAATTACATGGTGTTTTATCCGACTTGCAGGAATACCACAGTCTAAAGAGCAACTTGATATAGGTCTGAAATACTAGTTATTTATGCATTACATTTTTCTTCTGGCTTTGATTCACTTTCTATTTAATTTTCTGATAAACACCCCCACCCCCAGAATATCTTTCTGGACAAATCGATTGTTGGCAGGAAAAGAGATAGCAGTGGCGCTGACTTTCAGAAACATGATTAGCAGCAATTCATAGACTTGTCTGTAGTAATTTTTCAGTTCATTAACTAATCAAGACTAAACAAATTATCGATAGTGTCACAATAAATGTATTATTGTTCAAAGGCTAGACTGCTGGGGCCCAGTACCGGTTATGCCCCTATATATATATATGATTTTTTTTTTCATATGAAACATGTGCAAGTATGGTTTTAAGTTACTTTTAAAGAATGAGGTGGACAAAAAGCATTTCAAACAGAAATGAAGGATACCATCCAAGTGTTACCGCTTGTATGAATCGGTTTCAAAACCACAAGTATTAACAGGTCCAGAAAACTCTGTTTGATGCTTCCACCTGGTTAGTTCCACTGTTCAGCCGTAAATGTTTTTTCAACAGCCGCATTGTAAACCGACCGACTAACTAAATAACCACTCTGTACCTGTCTCTATTTTTGAAGGCCCTAATAAAGCTTGTTCATTAATAAGTCTTTAGCATAATTACAACTTTGATAAGTGTACTGTGTTCTAAGATAGCAATACCTAATGCGTCATGAACTTTGAAAGTAATGTAATTAATCAAATAGGCTTTAAGAACAGTCCTTTTTGTTAAGGACAGAACTGTTTTTTATTTTGTATATATATATAAAAAAAAAGGTTTTAACAATAAACACTTATTAAACAGCCCTGAAACAAAGGAAGCATGTGTTTATTGTAGAAATGTTGTAGGTTCATCTGCCCATATTAGTAATGCAGTTTTTTGTATTTTGTTAGAGCAGTTTTCAGGATGCATGAAACACTTTTGGACAGTACCAGAAAGAACTGGTTCATTCACTTTCCAGGTGGTGTAAAAAAAAACAAAAGCCATGATTAACATTGCGTTTTGGCTATCTATAAAAAGTCTGTATGAAAAAAAAAAAAGCTGAAAAAAGCGGGTTGTGCTCAGTTTTTAGTAATGTAACACACAGAGTGGTGAGGGTATGGAATGGGTTAGCTAGTCATATTGTTGAAACAGGATCATTGATCTGAGATCAATCAGCTACTAAGAACCGGATGAGCCTGGATGGGTCAAATGGCCTCCTCGCGTTCCTAAATGTTCTAATAAAAGCCAGTCAATGACTGCAATCACATGGTAAGTTGATAGAAATCCAACAGCATTTTGGGCTGGGCATGGTTAGTAGTTTAGTCATATACCTTAGTCAGTTTCAAAACCAAGGACCCACTTTTCTATGTTCTTTATGTATTCTACTGTAAAGGTGTATGACTGTATAGAAAATCATTTAATTAGATAATGCTTCATCGTATTTATATTTCATCATATTTAGATTAATTTAGAACTTCTAAAAGAAACTGAATACATTTTAATGACAAACATTTAGATGAAGTCTTTCTGAATATGGAAGACGACTGAGTGTTTTACAGTCGTTATAGATGATAATCAATTGGGTTAATACTTCAACGCCACACGTTTCAACTGATTCTTCTAAGTGTTTCACCAGGTAAAGTTGCATGGTCATTTTGCAGCATATACTTTTAATTTACTGTTCCAATAACTAACCAAATCCTTTTTAACTGTAATTTTTTCCACCCATGGTTCCCAGTACTACACCTTGCTATGCTTTTACCATTGTATTACATAGTATACTTGTATATAGGTTACAGAATGTACCATCGAGACCACTGTGCTCTTGAGTAGTAATTGTTGTTTTCATGGAGTACAAGGCACAAACTTGTAATTATTTATACAGTAGAACAGCAAGTTACTTGTGCGCAGACTGTTATTATTAGTACTGTATTATTAATAATACTTAAACATACATGCAAAAATGGTAGCAATAAATAATTAAGCTCTCTATGGTTTGCTAAAACCTAATATTAGTTTGCCAGTACTCCATGAAGTGACATTTTTATATCTTAGCTTTTCTTTTTGTGATGTTGATCCTTGACGTCTCTTTTTTGACATTTTGGGCCCTGTGTGCTAATTCAGCCTGCCCTGAGAATAAAGATATTGGGAAAGGCATTAGGGGAGCGTCACACCTTTCATAAAGAGCCCCTTTCACACTGGCAGTCCTATCCGGATCCCGACCTGGGTTCTGGCTACCTTGGTCACAATCCTGCGTAGTGCGAAACCATGTACCTGGGTCGTACCCTGGTTGACCCGAGTTGCAGTGACCCACCTCAGGATGTGGGTTGACATGCTTTGACCCGGGATGAGTGAAACAAAATGCATGACGGCCGTTCGTAAAGCGACAAATTAACAAACACCCATGTCTGCGTGAAGGTTTCACTTCTGTTTATTCTGTTTAGTCATATTTTTGTTGATTGAGACACACCATGAGCCAGATTGCAACAGGAATGAAGAAACATTTGCTCTAATCAACATTTGGGCTGACGGTTCAATCCAGAGAAGCTTGGATGGAAGCCTCAGTAACAAGCTGCTTCCGGGGCATTGATACAAGCATTATGCACTTGGTCTGTCACCCCTGCAGTGAAATCGTGTAGCTGACCCACATTACACCGGGTCCTGACCCGGGTAGAGCATGCCAGTGTCAAAGGGGCTTAGGATGGAGATACAATAGCTATGGGGACTATAATGTTAATGACAGCTTACTTTGATAAAGCAATCTATACCTGATGTTATACTGTAGTTCAGTAGTTGCCCACAAGAGGGTGTTGTACAAAAGTGTTGGAGCCGGAGGAACGTACCCACGCAAAATTTAGACAAGTCCCTACAGGTACTGCACAGGTTTCTCCCTATTGAGTTTCTTTTTTTTATTATTATTTTTAAATCTATTTTAATGTACGTCTCTGGTGTTTCCCATGGATATCCATTGTTCATGGCAATGCTCAATTTGAAACATGTCGGCGATCAATCAGTCATTAAAAAACAACAAAACTAGACATAATCCCTAGTGATATCTCCGGTAAACTATTGTTCGTGCAGCGCCTTTGATTTTAGCGAGCACCTTGGAAGGAGGATTTTTTTAAAAAGACAATGCTGCTGTGGAAAATAATGTTCTAACCACTTCGAAAGCTACCTTACAGGAGCGGTTTTGTGAACTGCAAACATGTTGCTGTGGTGTTTTAATGGGTGAACCTTTGTTCAGCTTTACATCAAATTCTTGGCTACTGTAACTGCAAAATTGATTTGCAGCAGAGCTGTATTTAACATTCATTGAAACCATTGGTATAGCCTGTTCTGCTGTGATATTGAGTCGTGCATGTCTGTGGCTTAAATAGAAAGTATTATTATTATTATTATTATTATTATTATTATTATTATTATTATTAAAGAATCTAGCTCCTCCGTTATAATTTCAGTATTTTTCAATATATTTTGTGGTGCAGTGTAAGTTAAATATTGCAGTGTAAATGGAAAAGGTTGATGGATTTTTCTCCTTTCAGAACGTAGGGGTTTAAGGGACTGTTCAAACTACTTATTGAAGAACTGGTTACATATATTTTCCTAGTTTTTAACGAGACTAGATTCTAGAACCAGTATACTGTAAACCTGTTGTCCGCAGCTTTGAGGTGTGTTATCCAACACAAAAGAAATTCTACAGCCGGTAAGAAATACCCAACAGACTGCTGTCGGGAATGAATCAGGGACGAATAAAGAGACATATTTATAAATGTTTTGTGCAGCTTTAGTGCCAGCGAAAATCTCTCTGGTAGTAAAATATGCAGATTTTTCAAGCACATTTACTGAAAAAAAAAAAAAAAAAAAAAAAAAAAGTTGTCTCCGGGTCATCGTGGAAATTAAAGAAATATAACTAAATAAATAATACTTTCAAAATAAAACTTTTAAATATATGCATTCTATTTTCTAGCACTGTTTTTTAAATAAAATAACCGTTTTTCTGGATGAAAAAATGCCATAATATACATTACTTAATACGTCCAAATCCTAGATTTCATTTCTTTTAAAATTAAAGTAACCTTCTGTTCTACAAACCGCATCCCGTTTTACCACAATTTCTTCACACATGAGAATTTACATATGCCAGACTTTTTTTTTTTATGGGAACCAATTTTTCTTGTCACGATCCACCCTCAACACTAATCTCTCCACCCACGTAGTTTAGACTTCGCTGTTTCTGCATTCCATTCAGTGACGTCGAGGGGACGGGCAGGAAACGTGGTTAGATCTTATAAAATCCATTGTCTCCGTACTGGCTCTCACATCAAAGATTGGAGGAGCGTGTAGACTATATTCCTTAGAAGGGAAACTTCATTCATTGGGGAAACTGAGGAAATTAAACTGAACGTTTCAACAAAATAACTCGGGATCTACAAACACACTTGTGGGCTTTATTTTTCATCCTAAACAGCGAACAGTTATCAAAAGTAAATAGGTAAAACATGAAAATGTCATCGCTTGAACTGTCCGAAGTCCTTAAAGAAGGAGAACTGGAGAAAAGGAGCGACAACTTGCTCCAGTTTTGGAGAAAGAAGACGTGCGTCTTGACATCAGACAGCCTGAACATCTATGCTGACGGCCAGAAGAGATCAAAAGCCAAGGAGCTGAAGCTTCAGTCCATCAAGAAAGTGGACTGTGTGGAGCGGACCGGCAAATTCGTCTATTTCACCATTGTGACCACAGACAACAAGGAGATCGATTTCAGGTGCTTCGATGAGGATACCTGCTGGAATGCCGTCATTACCATGGCTTTAATAGACTTTCAGAACAGAAAGGCAATCCAGGACTTTAAATCGCTACAGGAGTCGACGTCACCCGGTCACCAGGAAAGACACCTGGTAAAGTCTCTGTAAACCCCTTCACCGCAAGTGACCAGATATAGTCAGCTGGTAAGTGAAGTTATTCACATTTATTTGAATTAAATAGTCCTTAGAAAGTCGTTTTTTTAGGGGTGGGTGGGGGTTACAGCCTTCACAAAATTACATTTTGAAATAGGCTGTATTTCAACACGTGTCCGATAAATTATTATAGAAACCTTTTCACAAAATACTTTTGTACCCTTCTTGAATATGAAAGCTAACAACGCGGCGCATTTGTTTATTTCGAGATACTTTACAAAACAACAGCAAACAAGTGTAATATTTTCCAGACAAAAGAAAATCTTTAACAACGAGCTGTGCAATCATTGGGAAATTCTCTGAGAGCCCTGTTACAGTATATGGAATACTTCGCTTCCAATGTGTAAAATAAGGCCACACTTGTGTAATATTATTTTTGTTAAACATGCATTTACAATATATGTTATTGGTTACAGAATTGAAAAAAAAGGACCATGAAGAATACTGGGACCAAACGAAGAAGATGTCAAAGGTCTGAGGATGAAGGATTGAAAAGGATGGAACCCCTCCTTGTGGACTTCCTAGAGCCCAACCAGGAGCTGAAGAATGCATGGCATCCAAACAAGTTGCTTTAAATTAAGCCAAAGACTGAATCCTAGACTCACAAAGCTACCATAGTACTGTACTGTGGTGGAAACGCTTCGCGACCCCTTTAATATGTAATATAATGTGTATTTATTTATTTGTTTGCAAGAAACTGTCTCTTTTGTGCGTCTGCAGGTCTTGTTTGATTTAAATTATTCATATGGTAACATGTATTTATTTTAATAAAATGTTTTTGGAAAGAAAAGTACATCTGATCTGTTTTTAATATATATATTTTAAAGTGTTCTGTGTCATCTGTGATGGATGACAAATATTTGGGTCAAATAAACAGACTCGAGCATGTATCTTAGTATTTGCCTGGCAAACTAATTAGCATTCAGATTCTATTCAATATTTTAGAATTTATTATTTGAACTAGCTACATTTTGTGAATGGAAGACTTGCATTGAAAACACAATTGATCTCTGATACAGTGGCCCTAGTAGGTCTAACTTTTAACACTGGTTTACACCAAGCCAAGCTAACAGGAGACTTGATTCATTCATATATAGTACCTGTATCATATTAACATATTTAGCTTTAACAGCTTAGTTTGATTCAGGATCATTCACTGTAGTCAACAGCCATGTATTACACAACAAAGAGTAATATGTTCTATATAGTAGACCCAGATATTGATAACATACAGCCATCTGAAATGTCTTTGTATTAGATAGCTTTGATGGCGTGTTATTAGCTATAAAAAAGACACATTATGAAACATGTAGGGAGCTTTAATATACACGCTTTAAGATTTCACCCCATTCAAATGTTCTAACCATTCACTGGATGGGTATCCAATGGTATCATATAAAGTTGTCCCCAATACAGTATATATATATATATATATATATATATATATATATATATATATATATATATATATATACACACATACACACACACACACACACACACATACACACACATGAATACTGTAGACCATTCCAGAAAACGTATTAAATCGGTTTCATGTTTTGCACATACAACAGTCCGACTAAGCCATATCTCTACCTGCTAGAAAACTGAGAAACAACTTCCTATATTATATACACTACTGTGTTAGTTATTTTAATTTGAGGTTCATCTGTATTATTTATAAATGTGTGGAAAGTGAAGCCTCAAATGTAGACATAAAATATCGATGTACACCATTGAAAAGTGATTGCTTTAGACAATTTATTCCACATCACAAAATAACCATGCAATGCTTGAGAAGCTGAACTAAAGGGCAGAGGGTGTTCAGGTCAGTATTGAGATGTGCTCGTTACAGAATGTAAAGACTTGAGTACCAACGCCATTGAGTCAGCAGCAACACAATGAGTTGCACTTTTACAGGTCTATCAGAGTTCTAACCTTGTCCACTGTTAAGTGACACATTCGTCCTGTGATACCTAGTTTGATAAGACTTTTGAAGCCAGTTCTGTAGGTGGGAGGTGTTACAGCTGTGACACATTCCTGTCTGATTGTTGCCATGCCTCCAGTGTTTTAGTAGAAAATGTGGAAGTAATTAAAGGGGGAGTCTGAGGCTGTAAACCACCAGGTCTACATGAGTCAGTCGCTTTACTTCATCAATTTATCATCAATTTTATACACTTAAGGATTATTAACCTTTGAGTCTTGTGCATTTAAACCAAATGCATACAGGATTTGTTATTTAAAAATGTAATAGTATTCTGAAATTAACTTTTGTGAATTCATGCATTTTGTTTCAGATTTCAAAAAATGACTTAAGAGCTGGTTTGCTGTCTGGTGTCCTATCTATGTCCTGTCAACTTTGTCTTTATTCTTACCATCCTGATGCAGTCAACTACCAGATACACTCCAAGCAGGGTCAAAACACACAATTTAAACAGTGGCTATGGTTCACTGTTGCACAAGATTCATGTTCTTACAGTACAAGGTGGCGTCCATTCTTCCAAACCTGCCTGCCCACAACCAGTAGCAGATAGCAAACCAGACCAGCTGAGAAAATGTGAACAGAAGTTTTCAAAGCTTTCAAGAGTCTAATGCCAGCATTCCTTACTCTTAATGTAACACATAGTCTGCTCACTCGGTTTCCCTACCCCTCATTTATAAATATTTCACTTATTCTATAAGTGGTTGTGCATACACATATTTCTTATGCTGATATCAGTCATCATGACGCTATTAATTCTTTTTGAGGTCATCTTATTCATACTTTGTAGGGAAAATTAGGAAATCTGCAAAGTATGACAATGGTCCCCAATTGTATGATTATTATACATTTTATAATACATGGTAAAATGTAAGTCCTTTTAAAATTGTAATTGATGGGGCTATGCAGTGGAGGGGGGTCTACATTACTCATGTACTCTGTGTATACAGTAGGAGAAGCCCTTTAATGATGTCCCCCAACCCCCAAAACACACCTGTGGAAGAATCTAAAATGCCCTGGAGGAACACATTAAACTAACATTATTTTCTTTGACTGATGTAAAGGCTTTGAGTAGCTACCTGACCGCCAGCTGATCAAAAGAAAGTAGATTAAAGCAATCTTTGTAAGAATCAGTGAGGGATTGAGTAGCTATTAATCACCATCTATTAAAAAAATGATGGCCAGTATAAAGTTGCACTAAAAACGACTTGGACTGCTACTGTAAGTTTAAATAACCAGTCTTCTAAATAGCTCAGTTCTAGGTCATTTCATGGTACATTAAGTAGTTTGAAGATATTACAGAATTAATATCTTTAAACATGAGGGTGACTGTGTTGTTGAGCTACAAAATCAAACCTGGAGGGCACTAAAGTACTTTCATCCATTTGAAAGAATCTCCTCATAAAATTCAATGCCTCTTGCGTAAGGACACTATTTTACATTTTTACAACATTTGGTTTTCTATCAATAAAAATGCTTTTGAAGGTTTCTAGAGACCTGTACAAAAATATGTTGAGTCGTATAGGACTGAAAGGGGTGGATCTACATGGCCAATTGTGTGCCTCCCCCGGGAGCTCCCGTCCACGGTTGGCAATGGAATAGCCTGGATATTTTTAAGTAGTACTGCATAAAGATTGGTGAATGCAATATTTCACCCCTGGCAACACTGCTGTTGTTTTGACCAAGTTCTGGGAACTAGATAGATGAAATGCCTCAATGATATCACTGACTAAAATGTATGTATGCGGTTTCAGAGGCCTTATTTTTACATTCTTACATTGTCATAAAGAACACAGATTTAGGGGGGTTTCTGCTTGGTTTTTAATATCACTACTTCCTGTTGAAATGGTGTTTTTGTGGTGCGTTTAAGAAGTGAAAACTGGTCTTAAAATCATCCGTGCACTGATTGGTACCTCATTGGCTTGGGACCTTTGTATAGAGACAGGTTTGTTTAACATTTTCAGTGCCTTTGGTCATTTGAGCGTCTCTCCGAATGTTTTCAGCAGAACGATGTAGAAGAGCCATTTTTACCACAGCAAAGCAGGAACACAAATGTTCTATTTGCATTGCAGTCAAAGGGTTAAAAAGACCTCTTAACAATCATTGATGGGTCAAACAGCTCAACCAGACTATTCGATTTAGTGTGATAATATCGATAAAAGTCAAAATAATATCGATAAAGATAAAATATTTACATCAATTATTAGCAATAATCATTATTATTATTATTATTTGTTTATTTAGCAGATGCCTTTATCCAAGGCGACTTACAGAGACTAGGGTGTGTAAACTATGCATCAGCTGCAGTCACTTACAATTACATCTCACCCGAAAGACGGAGCACAAGGAGGTTAAGTGACTTGCTCAGGGTCACACAATGAGTCAATAGCTGAGGTGGCATTTGAACCAGGGACCTCCTGGTTACAAGCCCTTTTCTTTAACCACTGGACCACACAGCCTCCTGTTTCTGACAGTCACCTAATAGGATCAGCAGTCCTGCTGCAGAGTTGTTTTGTTCATCTCTCTCCCTGTAGACAACCAATTTATCCATAAAGAGATGCCCGGGGGTGTGTGTGTGTGTGTGTGTGTGTGCGTGTGTGTTGGGTGCCACGTAATTAAACTGGGTCTTTGGGAAATGACTTATTTCCACTCTGTTATGGGAGAAAACAGCTGTATGGCTTAATTTTAAAAAGTCAACAAGTAAAAAGCAGACCGAGGAGAAAGAGCGTGTGAGAGAGAATGTTGCAATCAAAGTTAAAGCTCCTAATCAATAATGTAATTATCGGAATCCCCAGGCTCAGTCGCTTTGAACAGTTAGAGGCCTGTTTCACTAGACGTCGTTACTGTCTGTGAAGGGCACTCCTGAGTTATTGGAGATGGATCTGTGTATTATTAAAAGTTGCGAATCACAGCAGTTTGATTTCCTGTTGTGAAATAGATTTTATAGCATATGGAAACTGCTTGTTTTTATAAAAACAACATGTGATGTGCTTATTTATATGTTCAAATGATAATTACTCCCACAGGATGGCTAGTCACATTTCCAGGAATGTAGCAGAATAATAGAATCATAGATACAGATACAGAAATGAAATTGCAGGTAATAGTTTTAATGGTGGCTTTTAAAAAGAGCAGTGACAGCCAAACAAGTTTACTTTAAATCTGGAAAGTCTGGAAATATGCCAGTAAATTCAAATTGGGTCTAAAACCAAACTGCTTATTATTTCAAATACTACTTTAAAAAGCTAATAGGAGTCTGGTAACTCAAGTTAAAGGGCTCAGCTACAATATTTCATTTTTGTTTAATATCCTGGATCTGCCGTGCTTACAAACTATTCCAGCAAAAATACTCCGGAAAGCTGGGGAAGAATTTTGAAATAGTTAGTAAGCATGGCATATTTATATATATATATATATATATATATATATATATATATATATATATATATATATATATATATATATATATATATATATATATACAGACGTGCTCAAATTTGTTGGTACCCCTCCACAAAAAACAAAGAATGCACAATTTTCTCTGAAATAACTTGAAACTGACAAAAGTAATTGGCATCCACCATTGTTTATTCCATATTTAATAGAAATCAGACTTTGCTTTTGATTTTTTATTCAACGTAATATTGTAAATAAGAAAACAAATGAAAATGGCATGGACAAAAATGATGGGACCGCTAACCTAATATTTTGTTGCACAACCTTTAGAGGCAATCAATGCAATCAAACATTTTCTGTAGCTCTCAATGAGACTTCTGCACCTGTTAACAGGTAGTTTGGCCCACTCTTCCTGAGCAAACTGCTCCAGCTGTCTCAGGTTTGATGGGTGCCTTCTCCAGACTGCAAGTTTCAGCTCTTTCCATAGATGTTCGATAGGATTCAGATCAGGACTCATAGAAGGCCACTTCAGAATAGTCCAATGTTTTGTTCTTATCCATTCTTGGGTGCTTTTAGCTGTGTGTTTTGGGTCATTATCCTGTTGGAGGACCCATGACCTGCGACTGAGACAGAGCTTTCTGACACTGGGCAGTACGTTTCGCTCCAGAATGCCTTGATAGTCTTGAGATTTCATTGTGCCCTGCACAGATTCAAGGCACCCTGTGCCAGGCGCAGCAAAGCAGCCCCAAAACATAACCGAGCCTCCTCCATGTTTCACTGTAGATATGGTGTTCTTTTCTTTGAAAGCTTCATTTTTTCGTCTATGAACATAGAGCTGATATGACTTGCCAAAAAGCTCCAGTTTTGACTCATCTGTCCAAAGGACATTCTCCCAGAAGGATTGTGGCTTGTCAATATGCATTTTAGCAAATTCCAGTCTGGCTTTTTTATGTTTTTCTGTCAAAAGTCCTCCTGGGTCTTCTTCCATGGAGCCCACTTTCGCTCAAAAAGCGACGGATGGTGCGATCAGAAACTGATGTACCTTCACCTTGGAGTTCAGCTTGTATCTCTTTGGCAGTTATCCGTGGTTCTTTTTCTACCATTCGCACTATCCTTCTGTTCAATCTGGGGTCGATTTTCCTCTTGCGGCCGCGCCCAGGGAGGTTGGCTACAGTTCCATGGACCTTAAACTTCTTAATAATATTTGCAACTGTTGTCACAGGAACATCAAGCTGCTTGGAGATGGTCTTGTAGCCTTTACCTTTACCATGCTTGTCTATTATTTTCTTCCTGATCTCCTCAGACAACTCTCTCCTTTGCTTTCTCTGGTCCATGTTCAGTGTGGTGCACACAATGATACCAAACAGCACAGTGACTACTTTTCTCCATTTAAATAGGCTGAATGACTGATTACAAGATTGGAGACATGTGTGATACTAATTAAAGAAACGAATTAGTTTGAAATATCACTATAATCCAATTATTTATTCTCTTTTCTAAGGGGTACCAACAAATGTGTCCAGGCCATTTTAGAATATCTTTGTAGAATAAGCAATAATTCATCTCTTTTCACAGCTTCTTTGCTTTATTCTATGACATACCAATGGCATGCAAGTATACATGATAAAATAGCTTTTAATTTCATCACTTTTCAGGAGGAATGAAGCATTATTTCAATGAGCTGTAAGGGTACCAACAAATTTGAGCACATCTGTATATATATATATATATATATATATATATATATATATATATATATATATATATATTCATGAAATTAAATAATAGAAAAATTAAATAAAGTTTAGGTAAATCCTAAAACATTACAGTCATTATTATGGCAAACCATCAGGGGAGAACAAAGCATTGTGGCAAGCTTGTTTTGAGGTTTCAGTACTCCAAAGACTAATACAATGTACTTTAAATCACACTAAATTCTTTTTGTGCTAATGTACATTATACACATAAACAAAACCTGGATTTTCGTTTCAGTTATACAGTTCAACTTTCAACTTTGCTGCTCTTCGGTTTTTCTGAAGTTGCTTTTCAAGAGGTAGAGAAAGAGCAGCAGATTGACTAAACACTGTATGTAACCAGACAAGACACCGTAATTCTGGTATAGAAATCCTCCTATGGTTGGACCGACAGTCCGGAGCAGTGCCTGGACTGAGGAGCACAGCCCCAGCATTGTACCTGGAAAACAAGGCCACATTCAATGAGCGTCACCCTACTGTACAGAAATAGGAGGTATTCAACTGGGTTAATAAAATAAACTTCATAGGAGCTTTCTAAGTGTATTCTGTGACAGTTTAGTCTGTAACTAAGACTTTTAAACTTCAAAAGGGCAACTTTGTATAGTTGTGCAACAACAAAAACCCAAACTAATGTATTCTTCTTGTTTGTATCATTTTCTGTTTCTGACAAACTGTGGCGTCAATAGAGTTCTCTGAATGACGTCTAACCTCCAACATGGTTTATATATTTGTATCTATACGTCTAGTCATTTACCATCTGGGATAATGTCCAAAAAAAAAGGAAGTCATTCCTGCTTCAGTAAGAAAGAGGAACTCAGCGGGTTTGTAAGGAGCCAAAAATGTTTGCATTATAATTCCAGTTTAAATATTTTCCCCTCCCATAAACACAGGTGCTGTATGTTTATACTGCTGGTAACCGGTTTTGAAATTAAAAAAATGTATTTCTTATGATAACACTTTCAAGACATTTAAGACGTAAACATGCGTAGTACAAGCACTATAGCTGACTGACGTGGTAATAAAGTTCAAGTTGCAGTAATAGGGCCATAAAATAACATGATCTATTTAATATTTTTAGGTAAACTAAAGAAACTACACTGACTGGCCAAACATAAGACCCGCTAGCCCACCATGCGTAGCCCCCCCCCCCCCCCCCCGATGCTCAATTGGTAAGTGTTGAAGGTTTTCTGTGATTTGGGCCACTGTATCACGTCTGTTAATGTCATATGTAGCACACGTTTGTGGGCATGATCCTTTAACAAATCAGTCACTTTTTCTTTGTCTACGAGGTTGAGAAGTTCATTGCGTTTTACTTTGGGTTTTTAAGTTCTGAAAACTCACCAGTGTCAGAAGAGGGAACACTGTTTGTTACGATGGTGTCTGTGATGACATTGAACAGACACAGAGAAAACATCATTGGTATGACAACTGCACAGAACTCTTGTACATTTGTCATCAGTGCCTGCAATATAAGCAGAATACAATATTAGAGCTGAAGCAATGCTGGGAATGAGAAGAGGCAGTTTGGCCAAGCAAACCACTTGTAATGATATCCAATTTCACTGGGCAGGATTGAAGTAGCCCGACAAGGCCATGGAGAGAAGAGAGAGGCTGGGCCCTCGCCTCAGGGGTCCAGTAAGATTCAGTTCTTGGGTTCGGCCGGTGAAAACGGGATTCAGCAGTGGAATCTGAGGCTGCCCGTTGATATTCTCTGTCTCTCTGATCAGTAAGTGGTTTGCAGCGGTGAAGCAGTTTTTAAATTGGGTATAACAGGGAGAAAACTGATGAAGAATTAATTTTTTTTTAAAAAGCACACTACCATTTATACAAAGTAGCTTGTAAACTAGGATTGTAACATTTTTAGACCATACATCAAAAATTACATCAAAAATGTAATTATCGTCAATCATGTTCAGATTCTTATTAATTTTTTTTTCTGGTTTGTAGTTTTTTGTCTCTCAATTATTTGCTGTCTGCTTTTTACATGTTACCCTTTTCCACAGCAGCGGAGGGACTGATTTCAAGGCATTTTCTGATGCCCAGTTTAATTGCATTGTACTTAAGACCCCTACAGCGTCTCTTTATAGACAAATCAGTTGTCTATAGGAAGAACAAAAAAACATCTCAATAGCAGTGGCACTGATCCTTTATAGCTATAGATGACTCTCTGCAATATGTATATCGATACAAATATTTCAGTACAATAAATAATCAAGACAAACTACTGATAATATTACGACAGCAGATTATTGTTCTAACCCTATTGGACGCTGAGATTACACCATGCAGTTTTGCAGTAATTATCAGTTATTAAACTGCATGCTTCCTGTTTCTGAGGGAGATTGTCAGCTCATGACAGAATGCTTTTAATAAAGACTCTTCTGAATAGGGAACGCCGGACACTTGTTTCACAAAGCTGATAATTACACCCTGAGGATACATGACATCCTGCAAGCAGTAGACGAGAAGAGTGGTGGGGAGGCTAGGGGACACAGTTTGTGATGTTGATTCCTATAGCAACAGATTAGCACAGCAGTGCAGGAATGCGAAATATGCGGCTGGTAAAGTTCTAGAGTCTTCTTGCTAGGTGGGTAAATGTTCATTTTCTTTTCCGGGTTTGTTAGAGTGTTCCTTTTGAAAGGGTTTTGATGTTATGTTGCGTCTGGGTGTAAATTATAAAAAAGGCTCAAAGGTTAAATGTTTTACGGTCATGCACTCATCAACGTGTTGCTGTAGGTCAGCATGAGTTTAATGGCACTTTATCTGACCAATGCACTCCTAAAACTTCTAAAACTCTCCACAATATTCCCTATGGTCACAATTTCTTAAATGTATTTTTAGAATGATGAAACTCTATTTATAAGGTGACATTTTTTAAAGATGGAACTCATATTAAAAGATGAAAGCAAAGCAGGAGAAATAACCTTAAAACGAGCAAAACTGATGAAGGGGGCCTACCTCGGATTTGATACAGGTGAAAAAAATAAGAGAATTTGGCAGTAGACAATTTTATTTCTGCAGCTATACCCTTTGGTAGTTCCATTAAAGGTGAAAAATTTTCCATAGTAAATATGTACGTTTTGGCTGTGAGTTGTAGACAAAATTCCCATTTTATAGACCCTTGTATTTTTCAGGAATAAAATAACAATAAACCTAGCAAGAGTTTTCTGGGAACAATAAATGTAACGCTGTGAAGTTTCTTCTTGCTGTGTTTATAGCATTACGCTGGTTCCTCTTGGACAGTCTGCCTTTGTTTAGGCACTGGCTTTATAACAGGTCCCTCAGTGTTCATAGTTAAAGCTTTAACTGCCTTACAGTACAGTGAGGCCCTTTCAGAGGGCTCTTCTGGAGAACAGCAGAACTTGGCACAGGCCAGCATCCTTTACCGTAACTGGAATAACTCATAATGTGAACCATCTGGATTTGCACTTGAAGTGCTTCTTTGCTGAGCTGGAGTTGCTGTCAGAGTAGACTCTTAATTCTTCGCTGTGGGGATCCTGACCTTGTGGAGAATGCTTGAAAGCGACACTTGGTATTCTAGCTAATGTATTCTTGTTCTTGTTTAAATTATCTTTGTGTTATTTTGCATAATATAAAACTCAGATGTTTAAAGCACCACTGTGACCGCAATAGAGCTCTCAGAATCATACCCCCCCCCACCAACCACATCTGGTACACCAGAGTGTAACCATTAAACTGTCCCCACCTGCAACACCCTGTTCTATGTAGTACTTCTTACTGATATATATCTTACATCTACTTCAGGCAGAGTGTTGCAGAGAGGACACCAGACGTACTTGGAGGTCAGACATGATTCTGAGAGCTCTATTTCAAACTCGTTTTAAAAAGTCACTAGGATGAGATTACTAAAACAGAAAATAACACAAAGCACATTTTTAACCACAAGAAAAACACTTAAGTTAAGACTGACTGGAGAATTCAGAATACACTCACATTCTGTAATGTTTTAATGAAGACCTACAGCTTACCCGAGCCAAACCCACAATGCTAGCAGTGCCGATTGACAGCAGGAGCAGTGTTCTTTCAGAATATTTATCCGTCAACCTTCCAATCACACCACCCTGGATAACCTAAGGAAAAGAAAGGACATGAAATATCTCTGTGTGGCCTTGCTGGTTCCATTTGGTGTTTCCCCCAGACTCGGAATGATGAAAGGCAGAGATATACTCAGCCGAACACAGTCCTGACCTGACCTCAATTTCCACTCTACATTGATCTGAAATAAGAGAAGAATTGCGGTGATTCTTTCTTCCCACAAGCTCCCCTTTGAAATTGCTGCAACAACAACAACAACAAAAAAAAATTGATTAGTTTGTGTTGAGGCTAAAAAAAGCCTTCAGAAGCATTTCGTTCTGGGTTCTCTGCATGTCAGTGATGAATACAGGTCTGTCAAATATAATGGCTATCACCTGGTGACATCAAAAGCAGCTCCCGCTTCAGGGTTAAAGGGTTAATGACAGCCTGTATCAAATTTCAAAGTTAGGTTTTGGGCCTACTGAAGAGAGCAATACAAAAACACTAGTGGTGAGGAATCTAAATATCAGAGTTCGGCACGAATACCTCTTTCCTAACCTATTAACTTTTTTTATCTTCTTAAATCTTCCCTGTCTTTTGCTTCCATTCAGTCTCAGATGTGCAGTTGTGAAAGAAACACATGTTACAGCAAACCTTTTTTTTATTTAATTTTAAAACAGGATATTTGGTACTACAGTAAGTTAAACAAAGTTCATATCTTCATTGCCTTCCTCTCTAGAGTCCGTTTATTGTTTCACTTCCTAGGTTGTTTCACCTCGGCATTGGCTGCATGTCAAACAGTAGGGGGGGGGGGGGGGGGGGGGGGGGTTCGATAATGATGTGTAGTTTTGCTAGTATTTTAAAAATCTTGTTCATATTTCGTTACATACAATATTGGTAACATCGACACCTATTGGTGGACGCTGCTTTAGTTATGCAATATTGGCATGATGCATAATAATAGAAGATTCTGTACAAAAACAAATGTTCTTGTTCATGTTTGATCCTTTTTGCATGAGCAAATCATCTGCATCTTTTTTAAATATTTTTTTTTAGATTGACCAATTATAATTATTTTTATTTATTTTCCTCCAATTTGCAATGTTCAATTATGTTTTTTCTCCTCACCGCAGCGAGCCCCCCACACAGCACAGACGTTCTGAGGGCGTGTGAGCATCCTCCGATCTCACAAGCCTAAAGCCAGAATCGCTTTTACACCGAGCAATCCAGAGCAGATGTGGGTGGGCTACCGATCCAGTAGAACAGAGATGCGCCCTGCTTTTTATCCACTCTGAATGTGCTCGGCGTCTGGCCAGTAGGGTTCGCTGTTGTGCGATGAGGAGAAGCAATCCCATAAAGAACTTGATTGTAAATGTTCCTTATATTCTTATGTATCTTTAAAAAAAAAAAAAAAAGTTATATTCTAATCTTAAACTAATCTAAATGTTTTCCTGGAATATAGTGACTTGTGATAAGAAATGGAAAGCATAAACTGTAACCCCCTCCCTACTTCTTATCAGGCTTTCAGCACAATTGTAATCTCATTTGTCGCTGGTAAATTTGCCAAGCTTTGTATTTCTTAATCCACATCTGAGGATTACTACCTAATACTGCCGTCTTTGCAGGGGCACATTTGTACAAGTTTATGTAACAGCCTGCACTCTGAACCAGTGGAAAAAAGTACAGCAAGTCCCACTGGTTACCCAAGTCAGACTGCTACAAGCAACCAGTCTTAATATCACTATCAACAAATATTTTGCCAGGTGACTGGTGAACTTCTGATAAAGTTTTCAGGTCTAGGTTATATTAAAAAGGTATGATTATTTTAATTAAGTGATGTAGGTCAAGAACCAAGAGATCTGAAATATCAGTTATCTAATGTATTCTTGTTTAGAATCCCTTGGGAGAAAATCAGGGGGAAAAATTATAATTGAAAACACTAAATTTATATTAAAAAAACAGATAGTTTGTAATATGTATCCTGCAGTGCAAATAGTGGTTTACAGATGTTGTCTTGTGTATTTATTTGTATGAAAGATTGTGACTCATAACTTCTGAAAGCCTTGTTTGATAGATCGGAAATTTTGTATACTGGAACACAATAGTGAAGGAACAAACTGGCAGTTACAGAATTTTGTAACAAAGGGTTCCCCCAAAACACCCTAAAAAAACTAGGTGAAGTTTTTGGCAGTAGTATATCTTCTATACAACCCATAAATACAAAATATTTCCCTTGTGTTACAAATGGTTTTAGGTCTCAACCAAATTGTAATCTTAACACAACCCGATGTAAACCGATCAACTGAAGATGAGCAACTATGGCATCTCTGTGCGAGTGTGAGGATGCCATTGGTTTAAATTGCGCGTAGTTGTGTTTGGTTTATAGCACTGGAAATAAATAAGGTGAGAGAAGGGTGCGTCACTTCAAACACCTCTCTTGTTCAAGAGGCACAGCTGAGGAACTTCAAGTCAAACAAACATAGGAGGTTAGCATACATTCTGAGAATAAAAAAATAAGCTTACAGTAAAATTATTTGTAGAATTCCAAGGTATGGCTTGTTGTTTTAGACAGTGAGAAAGTCTTAACCTTGTAGTGACACTGTGCTCATTAGTGTCAGACATTGTCAATATTTAGCCTCTCTCTATATATATATATATACTGCTATTAGGCTATATTGTTTGGACCTGTTAGTAAAGTAGGAGTTATTAGAGGTACAGTATTTTTTATTGCTGCCTTTTGTTTAGTCGCATAATTTCTGCAGAAGACAGTGATTATGAATCAAGGATAGTAAAGATTTTTTTAATAAGTGTATTGATTGAAGAGCATTAAAATACAAAGTTCCTAATGCCAGATATGTGTACGTGCAGTAATACAGCCAGATTCATCGGAAAACATTAATCAAATAACAAAAAAGCGACATAAATCAGAAGCACTAGAAATTGAAACTTGAGTCCATGAGAAAACTGTACAGTATTACTGAGACACACAAAGCAACAGATCCTTAGCATGTGGGTTAGGTGAAACTAATTGTCTCCCTGTAGCCCCTTCTCTCCCTTTAGTGTCTTTCAATACTTGTGTTTCACAATTTAATGAAATTTAAAGCCGTGAGAACCCCTAAATGAATTTGTTCATGTAAAGCAGGCTCTATGAAACAATTGCATATCATATATCTGTCGTGCTTGTAAACTGCTCCAGCAACAATGGAAAGACCCTTCGAGGCTTATTGTGGGTGAGGCGGGGAAGCATATTAATGTTGCATTGTGCATCGAAGCCCATAGAACATCATTGTGCATCACTGATATGCTTCCCCATCACACTTCCTCACAGTATTTCTTGCTGGAATAATTACTTATCATTGGGAATAAAGATCTAAGCAGAAAACAACCCTAGAGAATCATAAAGGACACACATAATATGATATTAAAAGAGGTATGAAATTAAATATTAGGGAATATTAGGGAAAAAACTGATTGTCCCCTGCAGCCATCAGCTACCCATATCTCTAGTGGTTTTCTGGGACACAGTGATCCTTGATTTCTCATTCTGTGATATAGATGCTCCAATTAGCCAGGCACCCACGTTATCCCATGATGCATAGATATGCTGTAAGATGTTTGTAAGAAACGGCCTAAAGAATTGAGCATATTGTGCTTCAGGAACAGATTGGATTGTAAACTGTAAAACTTTTTCTGATAATGGTGTTGTAGGTTTTAAAAAAAAATAAATATAAATTTAAAAGAGACACATGCACTTGCATGTCCTGTTTTATTTATTTATTTATTTATTTATTTATTTAATTAATATATTTCTTATTTGGAAAAGGCTACAAAATGACTCCCCATAAAATACCTGTAAAAAAATCCATTCTCTTAGAAAATTTGATCTGTTAAGTTCAGTAGCAGCTCTGAAAAAAATACCATGAAAAAAACTAAGACATTTACCATAATGTGCGTGTCTTTTAATGCAGGAAGACCTACGTAGTGGTGACAATAGCTAAGATTAACTGGAATTATTTTGTCAGCTCTGACATTTAATTTTGACAAAAGCTGTTCAATACTTTCCACAGGAGTTATTTACACATATTGTATTCTATGGTGTGCTCTTACCCAACTGTGCTCATTCAAATTGTATTGTACCTTTTTAGGTGGCTGCTTGGATAATTATTTTTTTTTGCTACCCAGTAACCAAGCAGAGGGAAGGATTACCCTTTGTTTGTGTACTACTGTGTGTCTAAGCAGACTTAACTGCGTATTCTACAGGTGGGAAAACAGAAATATTGCTCCCCCATGAAATAGTGTGGAAAACCTGCTCTGCCTACTTGACAGCATTTCCCCTTGCTTTAAAACCGTGTTAATGTAGGAAGTCATTGCCCCACACCGTGTAATGTGTCCTTCCTATGACCCACTCTGTACTGGAATTTACTCTTTCATAAACAGACAATAGAGAGGAAGAAGACTGACGTATCCAAAGCACAAGACGTCACCCAGTTTTATTTATGAATGGCACAGGTGAGATGGTTTTGTGTGACTGAGAAACGCGGAAATCCACCCAGCAACTAACACTAACATTACACTGCAGGCAGGATAATGACCATAAACTACAGTAAGACTGCTACTGATCCTGGAAGTGTGCCTAGAAAAAAGTATAGCAAAATGTAATGTGAATGACGATCACCCCCAGCTGTAAATACACAACTAGAGCCATCAGGAACACGAGAAAGGAGATCGGCAAGGCCGACATCCACTGTCAGCAAAATGGAAGACGGATAAAGACGGACAGTTCTCTCCGTTTACCCCCAATTACTTGCAATAACTTCAATAAAAACCTTTTTGAGTTTCATCATAACTGAATAAAGTGTTCTCTTTCTTGTGACATGCAGACAGACAGACGGCCTCCATACACCCCCAGATTATGATGCGCTTAATTTGTGCTTAGCATGTTTCATCAGAATTATGACAATCAGGATCTGCTAGATGCATAAAAAATTGAAAACCTGCAGACAGACAACCAGACTGATAGACAGCCTGAAAATAAAGTTACTGCAAAATAGAATGTCTGTTTGTGAATAAAGTGCTTGTTTGACTGTAAGGGACTTGATATACAGTGTAATAAAGCTACACTGCAAGGCAGACAAACGACACAAAACTGCCCATCTTGTTTAGATATTGAAATCTGCCTGAAATCTTCCTTGTTGGGAGCTGGAACACGCCACTAATTTGTTGAACCCTCTGAGATTTTTTAGTAAGGGTAAAACAACAATTGAATCAGCGTTGAATCAGTAGAAATGTTATTTTCTTACCAGTTCAACACTGAGTTGTTTATGCCACTTAAAACATCCTAATTCGATAATGAGATTCAAAGGATTGTTAATTTGGTAATTGGATTTGGTTTATTTCTCTTTTGTTACTTTATTATTATTATTATTATTATTATTATTATTATTATTATTATTATTATTATTATTATTATTAATTTCTTAGCAGACGCCCTTATCCAGGGCGACTTACAATTGTTACAAGATATCACATTATTTTTACATACAATTACATTATTTTTTACATACAGTTGGGTTTTTACTGGAGCAATCTAGGTAAAGTACCTTGCTCAAGGGTACAGCAGCAGTGGCCCCACCTGGGATTGAACCCACAACCCTCCGGTCAAGAGTCCAGAGCCCTAACCACTACTCCACACTGCTGCTTCGTTCAAACAGTTAAAATGTTTGTCTCTCACATTGTGGGAATGTTGTCATGAGTTCCTCAGAGTTTGAGTTTGAAATCCCACTCACACTGTTATAAGTGAAGATAGTAGTGAGGATTGAAAACATGAAAGTGGCATTAGAAAAATAAAAATGCAAAAAACAAAAGGAATGTGAACCAGGATCAGAGAGTAAAGTTATTGATCATTTTGATGAACCTAAAACAGATGAAGACCTAAATATCATTGTTAGCGATCGATTTGCGAGAAGTAAGTGGGCTGTAAGCTTGTTTGAAAGGTGGTTAAAGCCAGGAAAGAAATGCAAAAACAGAGTTTAAATCTAATGTCCATATAATTGATGGAGATTTACTAAGTGGTGATGAAAGTTATGTTTGAGATGTGTAATACTTTAACTAGTTGTTGAAATGATTGTTGCGTAATGAAATGGCGTTCGCTTTTCTGTTAAATTGTTCTGACTGATTTTGTTGACGAATCCACAGTTTTCTGTGTATTTGTAGCACAAACTGTGGATTCATTAATCAACAATATATCTGCCCTGCACTCCCCTTCTCTTCAAAGGCATCTTTGTTAGAAGATTCACAGAATGAATCAATTAAAAGATCAAAGGGTCACAAATTTTGTAAATATGAATAAAGTGTATTTAAGATGTATATCTCACAAGGTGGCATATAATGAAAATGGTACTGAAGCTAAATACTGTATAAATGGATTTTGAAACCTTAGGGTCTTTAAAGTAAGTATGGTGAGGGTTATTGAGAAAATGGCGTTAAAAATGACTTTCTTGCATGACAGCATTAAATCATGAACCTGACGGTTGCTGATAACCATGTGTAAGTTCCCCTTCAGGGCACGAAAGATGAATCATTGTGGCATCCTGCATAATTTGACTTCTGCAAGAATGCAAGAGCTATATTTATCACAAGGTCACTGTAAAAAACAAAAAAAAAATAGTTAGTTTGAAAGATGAGTAATGTGATCGTTTGTTGCAGTTATAAGGCGACGTTCAAATTCGGCAAATCAAAATTAGGGAGAAAAAATATCCCTTGGGAATGTAAACAAACTGGACTGTGAGTAAGGTCTTCTTTCTTATTTATTGGCTGAGCAAGAGCAAAATTCCACTTAGCTCTTTCAACACTGCAGATGTTTGTATCTATATGTGTATCTATGCCCATTTGTTTTTTCAGTATAGTACACTGAAGCTGTTTAAATAGTTATCAAGGGGTAGTTTTCCTGTAAAATGACTTGCTGACCCTGAGGTCAATTTCCTTACACTGCAAAAACAGATTCTCCAAAAAGCATGTTTGATCATTCCAGAGTGGCAGGGCTTTAAGCACAGGGTGCAGACCTAAAATAACTTGCTATTCAATACGTTAAGGGCTAAGAACCTGCAATGCATGAGTTCACACACACAAAAAAACAGAATTACAAACTTCTCGCAAAGCTGTCAATTGAAGACCTCCCCACAGCTTTACAACAAACTGTAAAGCTGGACATGAGAACTACTTGTCATTTAACACAGATTTAAAAAACAAGCCAACTCGTTTAAAGCCCTATCACAATTGATATAACTTTAAGAATAGTTATAAACGGTTCCTAGAAAAGCAGAATTGATGTGATTTGATACAGTTTCTTCATAGGTCCCAAGTTCCATCAACTGGAATGCTTATCCAGACTATTTGCAATGAGGCAACATGGGAAAGGGGCATTTTGGACAATCATTAATTTGACTTAAATTACTACAATTACATTTGAAATCAATAAAAGAAAAAGAAAACAACATTGGTTAATTTAAAATCATTAAGAACCCCTCAATGAATGGGGTGTAGATACAATCATATGTTGATAATGACAAACTTCCCTCAAACAGTGATCTTATGTATATGTTTTATGTTGTGGAATGCACAAAGACTGTCATGGGTCTGTGGGTTTTAATGTAAATTTGCAGGTCTGACCTGCGAAATGCGGGCCACTTGGGTGGTCTGTTCTTACAGACTTGATTCTTTCATTTTCCATTTACACCTGAAGAGGAGACTTTAGGAGTCTTGATTCAGTAAGTGAAGCTTTTGTTTGATTCGCTTACCATTTGGACGAGCCCAAAGTAGGACAAGAGGTACCCTGTCTGCTCAGCCTTAAGGTGGAAGAAATTCATGGCAATGATGGAGAACATAACCTGGAAAACAAATGAGAGGGAGAGGAGAAATAGCAAGGCAGCTGGGTGCATACTGCTTTAAAAGCAAGACACTCAGCAAATATCAGTTTCACAGAATATAAGCTGCAAGGTTGGTCAATAGATGCATAAGAACTTCAAGACAATTTTTACAAAAATAAAAACACAGCTTTGTGACATCTATAAAGCACAACTTTGTATCTGCTATCCCTTTTGAGATCCAGGGATTCATAACTCACTAACCAGTTACGCTGTGGCACGGACATTACTTTTATCTTTGTTTTTAAATAATCTGGAGAAATAATGTGGAGGTTAAACGGTGGTTTAAGAGTTCTCACAAGTACAATTCAACATTTTTATGGCTTCGTTTCACATATTGCTACATTCGCCAGGATCGCATTGACATCCATGGTCCCCAATAGGTAATCACGTGATTAAACTTGAGCAAGGCTGTGTGTGCAGAGAGTTGAGAGGAGATACCGTCAAACAATCTCTATTCAGCTGCTCTTTCTCGCCCAGTGTAGGTCCATAATGAAACAGATTGAGAGATACTGCAGTGTTTTGGGATTCTTCCAATAAAAACACTTTCAGAATGTGAGATTGTGTGGACGGTCCTGATGCAGTAGTGCTCTGATAGTTACCTGAAGGCAGTTCTGAAATGATCTTGATGGTGAACATCTCCCCAACTCCAGGGAACCTCATCAGCCTGGTGATGTCACTCAGGCTGAACACAGCTCCCGCTCCCACCTCTAGGAGAAAGAATATATATATATATATATATATATATATATATATATATATATATATATATATATATATATATACACACAGTGCCTTGCAAAAGTATTCAGACCCCTGACCAATTCTTTCATATTACTGAATTACAAATGGTACATTGAAATTTCGTTCTGTTTGATATTTTATTTTAAAACACTGAAACTCAAAATCAATTATTGTAAGGTGACATTGGTTTTATGTTGGGAAATATTTTTAAGAAAAATAAAACACTGAAATAACTTGCTTGCTTAAGTATTCAACCCCTGTGCTGTGGAAGCTCCCAGTTTACACCGATGAAAGAAATTGCCCTAATGAGGACACAATTACCTTACCATTGGCCTCCACCTGTGAACCATTAAAGTTGCTGTCACATTTTCTGGATAAAAACCCCACTGTTGAAGGATCATTGGTCAGGCTGTGAATCTGAAGGAAAATGAAGACCAAAGAGCATTCTACAGAAGTTAGAGATAAAAGTAATACAAATGTATAGATTAGGGAAAGGGTACAAAATAATATCCAAGTGTTTGGGTATCCCAGTGAGCACAGATGGATCAATAATCAGGAAGTGGAAGCTGCATCACACCACCCAGGCACTGCCAAGAAAAGGCTGTCCCTCAAAACTCAGCGCTGAAACAAGAAGGAGACTTGTGAGAGAAGCCACAGAGAGGCCAACAATCACTTTGAAGGAGCTACAGAGTTCAGTGGCTGGGAATGGAGTAATGGTGCACCAGTCAACCATATCAAGAGCTCTGCATAACACTAGTCTGTATGGGAGGGTGGCAAGAAAGAAGCCGTTACTCAAAAAGTACCATCTGAAAGCACGTCTGGAGTTTGCCAGAAAGCATGAGAGTGACCCAGCTGCGATGTGGGAAAAGGTTTTGTGGTCAGATGAGACCAAGATAGAGCTTTTTGGCCAAATCTCAAAGCGCTATGTGTGGCGCAAACCTGACACTGCCCATGCCTCAGTACACACCATCCCTACAGTGAAGTATGGTGGTGGCAGCATGATGCTGTGGGGATGCTTCTCATCAGCAGGGACTGGGCATCTTGTTAAAATTGAAGGAAGAATGGATGAAGCAAAATACAGGGAAATACTGCAAGAGAACTTGCTTCAGTCCGCTAAAAAACTGAAGCTTGGGAGGAAATTCACCTTTCAGCAGGACAATGATCCCAAGCACAAGGCCAAAGCAACATTGGAGTGGCTCAAGAACAAAAAGGTGAATGTCCTACAGTGGCCCAGTCAAAGTCCTGATCTCAATCCCATTGAGAATCTGTGGCACTATTTGAAAATTGCGGTCCACAAGCATCGTCCAACCAACCTGAACAACCTGGAGCAAATCTGCCAAGAAGAATGGGCCAAAATCACTCCGACACTGTGTGCAAAGCTGGTACGTACTTACCCCAAAAGTCTTAAAGCTGTTATTGCAGCGAAAGGTGGCTCTACCAAATACTAATGTGTGGGGGGTGAATACTTATGCAAGCAAGATATTTCAGTTTTTTATTTTTCTTAAATATTTCCCAACATAAAACCAATGTCACCTTACAATAATTGATTTGGAGTTTCAGTGTTTTAAAATAAAATATCAAACAGAACGAAATTTCAATGTACCATTTGTAATTCAGTAATATGAGAGAATTGGTCAGGGGTCTGAATACTTTTGCAAGGCACTGTATATATATATATAATTTTAATGTATTATATATATATATATATATATATATATATATATATATATATATATATATATATATATAATTTTAATGTATTTTATATATTCATATAAAGCTTTTTTTTGTAGCAAGATACCAAAAGTGTCCATTTGGTGTGGAATGACCCATATATTTAAAGTGATTGTAATTCTGTTCTTTGTATGATGTTCTCTGTTTTAAAAAAACAACAACAATAAACTGAATTAAATCCCTAAACCACAATTTTCCATTGTGTTTGTGGAATTAACATATTTACATACAAAAGGCCTTACTGTCCGTGGCACTATCTGTTTCTGCCCATTTCTTGGTGTGGGCAGGGATGAATTTCACCACCAGAGCAGCGTTGAGGAGACTCCCTGCTGCTGCAACAAACGCTGCAAAGGATTCCCTGAAAAATAAAACCAGAGAGGTTAAATATGTTTCGTACGAGTTGATGCATGTAATGCACAAACATTCATTTACAAATAAAAAAAAGCATAATGACTCATATACTATTTAAAAAACATATATGATACAAATGGTTGTTAAGCATAATTATAATTTCGACACTGTATAAAACAGCCATTTTAAATTCAATCCATGTTTTTATTCTGGACTTAATGGTGTTTTGGGGGGAATTCCATTGTCAAGTATCAATTTCTTTACCACACGCATCAGATCATTCTGTAGATGAGGTCAAAATGCCAAAAAGAAAAAAAAAAGATGTATTTTACAGTGACAACTAGCATGATTACTGTAGCCATTACAGTAGGTATCCTTGTGATGCAGTCGTTTTGTGACCCCCGGAACCTTTCAGCGTCCCCAACTTTGAGAACCACTGACAGACCATTTGTACTGTATTAGAATCTTCATTAAACTTTCAAAACAGTTTTGTAACATTTATTTTACATTAAGCAGATTGCTGTTTCTCCCCACACAAGTATTTATCTATATATCAGTCTAGTTTCATTTTGTATTTACAGGTTCACAGTCATTTTGACAAAAAATACCGAAAGCAGTAGTGTTGAGTATCATTTCAACAGATAAATAGTTTATAAAAGCTGTATGGTATATTTACTGCACACAGTATAGTATAAGTGTGTTGAGAGAATAATAAAACATTTCAACACAAATTAAAGTCATGGTTTATACTGTGAAGGAAAGAGAGACAACTGGAAGTAAACACTCCGGCCTGCACTATAAATGACATCCTAGCCAGAGGAAATGCCATTCCCTCTATCATCCATCCACCCACCCCTGCAGCAAACCTGAAACAGCTTACAGATTACAACATGGAAATATGATACAGGGGAAACGCTGAGTAACAGCAGAAGAGGCCCACAAGAAGCAAAAACCTTATCGAAGAGATCCAACTCAAACAACAGATGACTCATTTATTTACCATGTGGAGAAGTGGAACACTGTACGGTGACTTACTCAAATGATATGCATCTCCATCACAAAACTTGTACATTCCTTTTCTTGGGTAATTTAGAAGAACTGACTGAAGTAAGCCACGGATTATGCTAAATCCTGGGGTTGTATCCAGCAGTGTTGGGGAAGTTACTTTTAAAAAGTAATCCCTTATAGTTACAAGTTATTTGAACAAAACTAGTTACAGCAATTTATATGGAAAAAAAAATAACTAGTTAAAGTTATACATATGCAACTAGTTACAGTTACTTGTGCTGCTATAAATAGTATGTGTGTAGGAATGTAAGGTTGGCAGGGATGGGGTTAAATCTGTCCTTATCAGCAATCACAGGTGTGGCCATTCCCCAGGTAATTGGTGCTAATTGGGGGTGTGGCCACATGAATAAAAGAAAGCCTTTGTTTGTTGGAGGGAGTAGATGAGTGTTTCATGGGCTGTGTTTGTGTGGGAAGGTGAATGCCCAGCCTGATATTAGTGTTTGTGGTCAATGTTGTTTTGTTTAACTTTTTATTTTGACCCTTGTGTCGGTTAATTTGTTTCAGTGTTTCGTTTTTGTTGATTTAATAAACATGCACAACAGCTCTTTAAACTGCAGCTTTCCCTGACTCTCATTCCTGAAGCTGTCCTTTCACAGTTACAGTGACTTCTCAGGCACAGTTTACATTTTACAGAGATTTTTTCAATATGGTCAAGCTGCAGCTCGAAATAGTCTTGAAATGAACACAACACAATGCAGCCCAAGTTGGCAGTATTTCCCTACAGTTTAAAGACTGTAATAAAAATACAGCGAGCCCTGCTCTTAGAAACAACTCCAGCTTGTATTTATTGTTAACAATGTTGAGCCAACTGAAGCCACTGCTTTTCTAGAAATGTCAGAGACTGTACCCATGGCTGGATTCACCGGCTGTCAAGTGTAATTAGGGGTTTCTATCACACTGGAGTCAGCATAGGGAACAGTGAGTTAAAACAATGGCAAACTAATATAACAACAAGCTCCCAGACATCTGTATGATACTCCAGTATTGTTAGTAGCTGGGACTATTAGAAATGTTGACAACATCACCTTTATTTCTGTTGTACATTTCCTTATAACCAATATTTATTAAACATGCGCAGCAACTCTCAAAACTGCCTACTTCAGGTTGACAACAATATATATAAAAACTGACTAATTGAAAAATGTGACATTTGAAAATCTAACATGAAATACTCTACTACTATTATGGCTTCAGGTACACTTTTGCAATATCATTTTGTAGTTTCTTTGATTACATGATGTTAAATGATGAATGATGTCTCAATCCTAACTTTCTAGGCGATGCAAAACCTTTTTGCCATAGCTGATTTTGTATTTTCAATTTAAGTTTGTCAGGGATGGGGTTAAAATGTGCAGAGTGTGGCTGGTGCTTAATTGATTAAGCACCAGCCATGTTTCTTAATTTTTGGTTCACTATTACCATGTTTTCTTTTGCCTTTTTCCAAACGAGTGTTCATTTTGTTTTGTAGCCCTCCTCGTTGGGTAGGGAAGTCATTTACTTAGTTAGGACCTTTCACTGCAAGAGTTTTGTTTGTTTATTTTTCTGTGTGAAAAGTATTATTTTGTTACTTTTTGGATCCCAAAATAAACATGCACAAATGCGTTTAATATTCTACCTCTGGTGTCATCTGCCTGCCTCTACCGCACACATTGGTCCATACTTAAACGAAGCAGTTTCCAATCACTAGGGGCACACTTTCACAATATGTACAGGTATGTATGTATGTAGGCCACCTCAGTAAAAAGCCCACATCATTTTAAAAACTGGTTCTGTTGCTAATACATCAGTGTGTCAAAAACAACACCAAGAAAACCTGATGATGAACGCAACTGCATATTTCCAATCACTTTTTTGTCACCAGAATAGAAACGTGTGCCTTTCCTCTCATTTTTCTCATTCCACTGTATGTACAGTACGTGGCAGGCTACAACTGTACAACTTAAAAATAAAAAGTGTAATGGCTTCAGGGTTTGTTTTAAACAACATGCCAAAGTGTCTCCATGAAGATCAAACAGAAAAGGATGTTTTCTCTTGAACACTGGGAGCGAAACATTACCTAAAATCACTTTGGTACAACACTGTACAGCTTCCGCCAGCCCACAAGATTGTGAAACTCTTCCAAGTGGAATATCTCTACAGACAACGGATATATTTCAGATAATGCAGCATAGATTGTTCCAGGTGGTTTTTATTAGTTACAGCTGCACTACTTAAAGATTGGACATTTCCAATTGAATTTGGCCAGTCTTGGTAAGCTGGTTCATTAACTGCAGTTTTAAACACTGTGCATCAAGTATTACAGTCCAGCCTTTGTGACACGTCCAGTTTAACTACAAAATGCCTAATTACTTCTTGAGGGTAAATTCAAATATTTGTAACTACTAATATTAGTTCCGAATTCATACCCAGTTTGGCATAGCAACATTTCCTGAGTGTCACCTCCCTAAGTTCAGCACAATAATATAAAGATCAGCTATTTTACAATTTTTTTTTTTTTTTTAATGTACATTTTCAAAATATAAACATTTTCGGCTGTATATAATAATATCCATATTTTGAAACAACATAATAAAAAAAATAAAAAAACATATTAGTCATATGAAAATGTGTCTGGACCAAAATTATATGGTATAACCGCACAAAACGATGCATGACCTAACAAAATGGAAGAGGGCTTACACAGGAGATAGGCCCTGGTATTCAGGACTGTTTTAGAAATCAAATGAGGTTATAATATCTTTTATCAATGTTACTGTCACAACTTCCCATGCTGGTGTATAGTTATGCTGATTTATAAACATCTTAGTCCCCCACAGCTTGCAGTTATACCCGGAGACAGGCTCATTTACTGTATAAACACTGAATAGCTGAACTTTATATTTCACATGTATATCTTTGACAAGGATTAAAAGTTTAGGAAAGATTCTGAACGTTTAATGCTTGGAAAAATGTTTAAATGTTTAAACTTTAAACTGTTGACATCCACAGCCTTGTATTTGAAATATCTGCATTTCTTGAATTGACAAAAAAAAAAATGGAGAACCAGAACATTTTCAGCACAATAAAATGGGAAGCAATGTTAAAAGGTAAAAAAAAAATCATAATAAAAGGATTTTAAAAAGCATATACTTTAATAACAATCTATTTTCTCTTCAACAAAGTCTAGGAATTTCTAAATATATTACATAGTGAGTTGAAAAAAACACTGAAATGCAACTTAAAAAATCTCTAGCTCCAGGGGCCTCTCTACCTGCATTAGCCCTCATTCCATTGACACACATGCCACAAAGTGAAACCTGATTCCTAATTCTCCTCAGTTACAGACAAAAGAAGAGATGCAATTATCAGGACTCAGCCACACAGAAACCCTCCACGGCTGGAGCAGATTGCGTGACAGAATGTGAGTTAGGAATGTTTACAGTGGGATGGAATAGATTTGTTCAGACTTGATGCAAGGCCAAGCTGGGGTGCTTGGTTGGTTTCTCCAGAGTGTGTGCATAGCAAGGGCGCAGTACTGTAGCTGGTATTACTCACAAAACCATTAGGAAACAAAAACTTGCTTCAGGTCACGGATCTCACATAAAAAATACAGACGCCCTTATCTTCCACCACGGCTAAAAATAAAATAAAGGCTGAAGGCTCCCTTTGCCTTTAAAAGGTTATTTTGACCTGAAAACTAAGCTGTTATCTGATAGTGGAAGTACAATCTGGCAGCCCTTAAGAAAAACAAATGCTGTATGTTTTATTTGGCTTCAGCCAACTTCACTAAACGTCAGTCCTTCTGATGTTTAGTCCTGGCCTTCCCGAATTGATTTGGACGAAGTGCTACATCATTGTGGGATAGTTTTGTGCAGCATGATCATTGTTTGTATCTATGAACAAACAAAAAACCATGTGTCCTCATTAGGTTTCCTGCTTGGGTAATTCCAGCTCAAACGGAACAACTGGAGTTACTAGTCAATTCGTCTTTGTGGGGAAGCCATTGACATCTACTTTAAAAGCATAATGCTTTTTGTCTTGGTCATTCCAAACATGGAAACAAAGGTCCTCAAAATGGTCGTTTTTACTTCCTTCAGACACTTGATTTGGGGCATGAGGTCCACAGCTCTTGTTCTGCATACACCTATCCTGAAGCAATTCTCGCAGTCACAGGTGGTTTTTATATAATCTCCGCAAAGAAAAGAAACACCTCAACAAAATGTGGTCTACCTGAGCAGGAATGACCCATTTAAATCTACTCTACGACAATGATCCTAATAATATTGCTAATGCTAATAAAGTGGATTAATATGTGCATTGTGCAAACTAGTCAAATATTATAATCCTCCTGCACATAAAAATACAACTTTTATAAACACAAAATGTATTGTATATGCAGTATATAGCTATTGCAGTATATAGCAATTTGCACACAGTGACTGAAGGGGATAGATCCAAATCTATAGTGAAATATTATTTTCCAGTACCACAATGTCAATACACCAGTACTGACCAACAATCCCCCAGTGTAAAACCATGACCTCAAGTGGTGCAGTCAGGCTGCGTGGGTGGCAGTGTCCTCAGGGTGAAATCCTAATGCACTGCATCATTCCTTAAATTCAGCAGCAACCCCTCCCTAGCTACGCCTTCCTATTCCTGTCTTGAGACCAGCTATAGACAGCAATCTATCTGTAGGATCAAGACACTCACAGCTGTTCCATCTTCTACCGGTGGAGCCTTTCCGCTCACAGACAATAAGGGCAATAATTGGAGCCACATAAATCAGATGAACTTCTGATCTGTTGTGAGTTATTAGGGGTTTATTACAGAAAGGTCGTTGCTGCGTGTAGATATGTCCCCAGTAACCAGACACTGCTGTTTGACCACTCCATTTATTATATGGTCACTTTTAATTTGACCATCCTTTACCCCACCAAGATAAGATGCCCTTGGGTTTGATTATAGCATTTTCATTTTCTCACACACCTAGATTTAAGGTAGAAAGAGATTTGTTTTTGCTGCATTAAAATCAGGGTAATAGTGATGCTAGATTTGAAGTTGTCATACTGTTTATTAGGCTAACTATGACATAGAGCAATTCCATGTATGTGTATATGTACGTGTGTGTTTGTTTGTTTGTTTGTTTGTGTGTGTAGGTAGGTATACAGTGGCAGCCTACAGTTTCCCAAATCATGCAATAACAGCTTCTTCAGAATAATAGCACCCTGCACGCAATACTGCTAATTGTGGCTGAAACAGAAAGAAAATTGAACAGGGCAACAGGTATCAAGCATCACAACAATAGTCAAACAACAATGCAACAAAACAACATATGGGAACAAAGGAGACTACAGCATAATAACCAAAAATAAGAGAGTGTGCAGAATGGTGCCATTGTTTGTTGAAAATGTCATACCCTTTGGAGCTGTTTACCAAGAACCGGCGGTCATTCATTTAAAGACTGACGCCGGATTAATTGTAAAGACCATCTGTGTGTGTGGTCAGTTAATAAGATAATTAACCACAACTTCTAGAATCTGTATTCCCGTCACTTCTTTTTGTTTGTTTCTTTTCACAATTCAAAAGCCTCCGTTTGGATTTTCACTGGAGGAAATTTTCCAATGCGAAAACAGATTTCCTTTCTCTTGTGCTTACTGTCGGTTACAGTACAGTAGAAAATGCTTTTGTGAGTGAGTCACCCAACTCCCTTCAAAGAAGCATTATTATATTCCAGCATAATTACAAGGGGTGGGAGAGTCCAGGGAGCCAAGGAAATGAGCTCCTTTGACCCCAGTCTGAGCGTTAGCACACACTGGGATTGTGTGCAGTTATGTATGGAACTTCTCCTGCCCTTCCCTTCATTCAGAGCTATAGTGGGTGCATTAGGGTTGGAATAATCATTTATTGCAATATTGAAATCACTTCATTTGTTTAATGGTTATGACTGAAAAATCAATAACGATCACCTTATTTCTGAAGGCCATCTACAGATAAAAAGGACCAACGCCACTGCTATCAAAATGTTTGGTGCCTCTGTCTTCCTGTTAATGATTGGGATGGCTGAATCCAGATAGGGGGTCTTCTCTTCCATTATGGAATGACCTGCCTCTTTCTGTCAGGGAAGCAGGGACAGTACATCATGTTAGATTTCAAAATGTCACATTGTTCAATTTTTGTCCGTTTTTGTTTAAGTATACAAAAAATTACAAAACGGTATGTAATTCAATATGTTAATGTAACATTATTCAGCAGGTTTCATTCGACTTTATGAAGCAACATTTGTTAATTCTATAGGGTGATGCAAAACTTTTGGCCACAGTTGTAGGTCGTTTCAGCCAATCAGAGTACAGCCATTCATTTATTACACCACAACACCATGTAATTCTAACCTTAACTATGCACTGCAACTTCATTATTTAATTTGGTCTTGACTTTAAAATCTCTGCTACACTAATGCAATGAGTACACACATTATTCCTTGGTATCAAAAACAGTACAACAATTGTAATATTTCATTGTTTAATTTAGAATGCAATACATACAAGGAAAGGCACTTCTTAACAGTATAAAGCAAGCACAAAACTACCCAGCAACTACATTTTTTCTTTTAAGGTTTCTACTGGCACAATGGTTTTATTCCTCTGGCATGTGTCTTTTTCACTTGCTTTAAACTTGGGTGCAGAATATTTAACATGGTCTGTATAATTTGTAAATAAAGAAATAATGCTTTTAGAAAAAATAAATGTAATAAAATAACACAGGAGCATGAATGAGACTTGAAATGAAAATCTTATCAAAGCAAAGTCTTAATATAGTTCATATAGTTTATAAAAAGATATTAAACACTTGCATCACCCAAACGTAATGTGTCATAAATGCAGTGATATTCTAGTTTAGTGTTGTCCTTATCTACTTGGTGCAAGGTTCAGTCAGTGCACAACTAGTTATGCTTCATTTGTGTTTTGCTTTTGACTGTAGTTCTATAAAAATGTGTTTTAAATAAACAACATGACTATAAAACAATTTCAGAATGCTGATGATACTAATCCGCTGTGCACTTCTATTGGAAGACAACTCCTTAAGTTTTGAAGTTTGTACAATGTAAGATCGGACTGGGGTTGGTTATGCAGGCCAGCAGGTACCACAGAAGCACGCTTGTGAATTGAATGCAAGTAGAAAAGGGGGAGGAAAAGTGTTTCCAACAATTAAGTTTTCCAAAAACAGAAGACTTTTGGAAGCCTTGCAGATGGTTAATTATTAGATTTTCACTAATAATCCCCCATACAAGCCCGTGTGCTTATCTCATGTTTCACGTATTTCTCAGTTTGAGAATATGCCTTGAAAATAATAGGAATCATAGTAAGTGTGTTTAAAATTGAATATGATTAATAGAAAAAATAAAGTTAACATGAAATATAGTAACAAGACAGGTTGCACTGGCTGTCTTTAAACAGGTTTTCAACTGTACCCATATGATCTAAAATAACAGTACAAATAAACATGCCAGTTTTATGTGGAGCATAAAAACAAACATTACGAGTGTGGGAATGCTTGAAGGGAGAAGTCTCATGCTGTTATGGTTTTATTTACTAATAGCTTATTTTGCCGTTACCCATGCAGAACCTGTCTATACGTCTCGAAACACAATACCTGTATTTTTACAGAGTCTTTTCTGCTTAAACTGCAGTGGTTATGTCGCAGTGGCGGGTTGACAAACTAGAATACTGTGATATTATTATTTATTATTTATTATTTATTTCTTAGCAGACGCCCTTATCCAGGGCGACTTACAATTGTTACAAGACACATTATTTCACATTATACAGATAGCACATTATTTTACATACAATTACCCATTTATACAGTTGGGTTTTTACTGGAGCAATCTAGGTAAAGTACCTTGCTCAAGGGTACAACAGCAGTGTCCCCCACTGGGGATTGAACCCACAACTCTCCGGTCAAGAGTCCAGAGCCCTAACCACTACTCCACACTGCTGCCCATAAATGTGCTCATTGAATCCACTGATAAAGATAAATGAGACAAACCAGGGAAATGCTGCTTAGCTGGCTGGGTGTTTGGAACGTGATTTTGCTCCTATGACATGGGCAATATCATATTGCAGTTCTGCAAAAGCTCATCAAATTCACAGTTCTGAACACATCAATGAAGGTGACAGTGAAGTGTAGAGTATAACAGTTTCAAATAGATCCAGGTGCTGATTATAAAGAAATATATTACAGGTGTCAGTACTGTGATAAAGAAGGTCACCTTGACCTACATTTACAGAGAACCGTATCACTTAACAAACCCATGGACAGTTTCATCAAGTGGTTCCCTAAATACAGCCTTAAGCCAATTACCGGTAATCCTGTGAAAGAGTCATCTAAACTTGCCTAAGGTATGTCCAAACCAAGTTATTCTTAACATATACCCTACATTATGCAAGAAGTGTTGAACAATCCTTTCTGTACTCAACGCTAGTGTGAATACGTTTTTTTGGCTCTATCTTGCATTCATTCAAGTCCAACGAGAGAAAGACTGGACGCATCGCACTGTTCCTAATCCCACAAAATCCCCCAAATTCACATGTTAAATTTAGGCATAAGCATTCTTTCTTTTACTTACATTGTACATTCATAAATACAAAAGAATACTATACAAACATGGAGTGCTGGTTTTATTTAACTCATGGCTGTGAACAACCTGTTGGCGATTTGGTTATCAATATTCATGGAGTAACCACAATACAGGAGACCACCAATAATCTGGCAAAATAAGCAATTAAAACTCTGAAGATGTGTTGATAACAAAAATGCCTGTTTAGTGAGCCTACATACAGTACCCACACTCTACAGTAGTGCATATTCCTTCATTTTAGTGGCTAACTTGTTTCTGTTGCTTTTTATTATCTTTAATCACAAATCAAGAGGAAACTGTTGCAGTTGTAAATTCCAATGCAACCAAAGAACCAAATGCTGAGAGAAAAAAAGAAGTTTGAAATAAATAAATGAATAAATAAATAAATAAATAAAAATGTGGATCTATGCTGTTAGCGTCTTTTCTTAAAAACTAATAATAAAAAGCATACAGAATTTGAACCTCCTGGCAAAGCTAGTAAATCATTGAACAAAAAGAAGAAGAAAAAGTACCAGATGTTGAGTTAGCTGCCTTAAACCAGGCGGGAAATTACAGACAGAAAGCCATCGGATGAAAGTGGCTAATTGGTTTGCTTTCATATCATCAGCCATCAAAGGAGGTTCTGTTTGTCTGGGAAGTCCTGCCTGGGCTTGTACTAATCCAGCAAAGAAATTGTCAGCTACAGTATCTATTACCAAAACAATCGTCCATGAATTCACAGAAAGGACTATTGCAACAGGGGAGTGGTCTACACTATTTGAAGAGGAGTCTGCATGCTGTTACAGTGAATACACCACTATAATGAACAAGACCATCATTTCAAACAGCATGCATGTGTTACAGTCTTATGTGTTACCAAAACACTGCAAGAAAGAAAGACAAAGGGATCAATAATCAATAGCAAAACGAATAAGAGATTCAGACAGAAGGTATCACAAAACCTCTTACATTTCCTTTTTCTTTTATTGATAACCAAAATGTTCCACTTTTGCCTTTTTTTTCCTGCCTACATGACCGGTAGTAATGAGTTCCATTCACATCAAGGTTGATGTTCAAGGCGTCCAAAATCAGCACACACACATTTTTCTTACATTATACTCCTACAGATGTCAGGACTGCCCAGTCCCTGACCACCTTCCGGCGCCTCCTCAAGACTCGCCTCTTCAGACAGCACCTGTAGAACTCCTCTTTTCCCTCTGGACACTTTATCACTCTTCCTTAATGCGCTTTACTTGCTCTTATCTGCTCCCTACTTTACTGCATTTAATCCTGTACTTTAGAGTACTGTAATCTGTCACAAGTGTTACTTAATCTGTAGTATTTTGTATTTAATTATATCCTGATGTAACTTCACTGACACTGTTATCTGCTCCGTTATTGAATCGTATTTGGTCATATACTTGTACTTGCTAGAACTAAAGTCATTGTATTTGATCTTGCTCTTAGTTGTATTAATACTTGTACTGTGATTCTTGAAACGTATAATGTATTTTTGTTTACGTCTGTAAGTCGCCCTGGATAAGGGTGTCTGCTAATAAATAAATAAATAAATAAATAAATAAATAAATAAATAAATAATAATATAGAAAACAGAATATATAGTATAGGGTGCCAAGTAAGATGAGCTGATTGTCACCCACTCAAGTTGAGTAGATATCAGACTTGTATTGTAGAGCACCCTATACAATAGCAGAGTCATTGCCTCAGTTTAGACCCTACCGTTTCCAACTAGAGCAGAGTAGAGGGATTGCCATATTTTAGCCACAGAGGCTGAAACTAATTAGTAGACAATTGTGCATCATAAGGCTAAACTACACCTCATCCGATCCCTAGCCTCAGAAGTTTGCACAGTTCGTCGCTTGACAATTTATGTGGGAGGAATGCAGCTGCATCAATGCAATTAGCCTGCGTTTATTAAACCAAGAACAGCTGCTTCATATAGTAACTGCAGGGCATGAAATGAAGAATCAATACAGTTTTGGAAGTGGCATATGGTGAGAGAAAGTGTTGAATGCGACTGGGGGGCCATAATGGAGATTTATTACATTTAATATTTAAGAGCTTCTTGAAGGATGCAGGCTAATAGAACAGAACCTTAATGGCAAAGATAGTAACTATAGGGCACAGCAACAAGCAGCTATGCTGTGGGGTTCACTGAATTCAACAGTGGCAAATACTACCATCAAAAATAGTTCAATTTGTGTACCAAGGTGATAAAACCAGCATCTCAAAGAAGTTATAGCCTGTGATATTATCCAATCGAGAATACACAGTAGGATATTAAAAACAGGAAGGCTTTTATGTAGTTTGTAAGAAGCATCCCTTTTTATTTGTTTTTTAAACTGGCTAATGGCTTCCAGATCATTTGAAGTCATCTGAACGGGTGAATTCTCTTAAGGGAAATGAATTAAAGAGAATTGTAACATTAACACTGGTGTGAACATGCAGAGAAAGCTGATTAGATATACTGTAGGCAAGCCTGAAGCGTTTATTTCGTCTCGCTTAATCTTGCTACTTTTTCTACAGAGCTGCACTTCCAATTACTTTAATATAGGGTTCAATAATCACTATTTTGGATAACTGCTACCTGGGCGGCAGTCCCTTGCAATGCAGGCTGGCTCACGCCATGCTAAGGTGTATCATGATTAGGATACTCAACTTTAAGTCACATTAAGATAGTGCTTTGTGAACTTAAGGGACATTCATTGCTGATGAGAGTCCAATTTTAAAAACAAAATATAAAACCACTATGTTGGTCTAATTGCGTATACACATTTACTTGCATCAATCGTGAACAATATTGGAATATCTGGGAGACTGGTCCTTGATAGACTGATAATTATATAAAACAGTCGGTGTGTGATACAGGCTACATGTTTTAGACTATACACATAATATACCCATGGGGCATTATTGGAAATTACTAGGTGTGCTCTTTTAGAGACGTATGCGTCAATAACAGTATTTGAAAAAGGTTAAAGCCAGGATAGTTATTATATGATATTCACTTTCATTAGGATTCACTTTCATTAGTTATTCTGCAATAACCCAACACTGTATAGTTTATTTTTTGTTTTTGTTTTAAACAACACAAAGACCCTCCATTGATAGCACAGGACAGCCTGCAAATGAAAACTGATCTGTTGAAGTCAGCTGAAGCAGCATATAACTTATTTTATTAATTACTGGGCACATAAGTTTTCCAAATGGATACAATTCTCGCTCCCATTGTCACTAAATTAGCTGAAAAACAACTGAACTAAAGTTAAAAGCCCTTACTGAACCTGATACATAAAGGAATTAATAATAGAACGGATTGGAGAAACAAAAATGTATTTAAATTACATCATAAACTGGGTACACTCCCATGCTTATGGGAGAAATTCTCTCTTTCTCCTGGCGAACGCTTCTGAGAAAGCTGAAAAATATATTCCCCAGGTGATTTAAGACAATCGACGTGTCAATAAAAATAACAATACAATTAGGATCAAGTTTAAAAATATATCTCTGGATACAGCAAAATGTAAAGAAAATTGCTACTTGTAAACACTGCAGGGTATTCTGTAACCTGTACTGATAAGACAGACAACTGTCTCCATCAAAAGGATGAGTATCTCCTGAATCAACTCCCTTAAAAAAGGTCAGATGACAAGGTATTCTATTCCTATCCGTCTCCACTGAAGGAGATTTGGTGCCTGCGGGGTGTAATTAAATAAATACAAGCCTAGACAAGAGGATCCAGACACACCCACGTTCTGCATCTACCTAGAAACAGTTCAGTGTCTCAGAAACACTTCAGTAAGCAGGCGTCAGACTGAATCCTACCTTTCCTTCTGTTACCATTTCATCTGGCAATCCCAGGTCAGACAGGTCATTTAGAAAGTACTTTGATGAGCTCTGTTCAAGTCATTGAGAATGATTCAATTTAATTCTTTCATAAGCGGGTCTCGCCTAAGAGAAAATCACTCGATTTGGGGGTACTTTACATTTTAATACTGCTCTGTTAGTCATATAGATCCAGAGACATAAAAAACTTGGACCAACATAGACTTTGAAAATATACACATTTTCAAGACTTTTAAAAGGAAAATAAAAATCTACTTACAAAATCAAATGCCAACGTCATATTTGTGAACTCCCACTGGTTTACACTAATACTATACCTAAATATGGTACACTCTCCACCACTGCAAAATTTCTAACACTAAAAAGCACATCGTCACGATTTACATACACTGTGTGCATATGTAAAAATGTAAGTTTGACATCTGGACTCTGATATACTCAATAAGCTGTGCTAAACAATGTCCTTATCGAGCTTCATTGCAATTGGATAAGCTGTTCTCCTGACACACAGTATGAAACATTTGCATATCCTGAATTATTGTGACACATTAAGAGTTATATAAGTGCAATGCTATTAAACTCTGGTTCCTCAGCTGTAGGTCACATAGTATGACTGGCACACACTGCTGGAGTGAGTTTGACCTACAAAACCTCATTCAGTTCCAAGAAGCAGCAGAAATCTAGTGTTGTCTTATAGTGCAAATTCCATATTAAAGGGTCAAATACAACCCAAGAACTGCCTTCAGAATCGCTGGCCCTGTAATTGCTGGTGCTGAAATGCACTTTAAAAAAGTTGGTTAGCACTTCTTTACTGCAAGAAGAAACAACCATCTTTACCTGAAATTATTTTACAGAACAGTTTAAAAGCACAAGCCTAAACAAGTGAATGGGCCACGCCAACGCACTTTTCCAGACCGCCAGGATATAAGGAGACCCAACTTGTGAGCCATACATAAAAAAAAAAAAACACATTTCTATAAAGGATCTGGGGAGACAGATGATTGAAGCCATAACATCTCACAGGTGCTGACTAATACCATCTCTTCTAATAGTACAGTGAGGGTATCAAAAGGACCCAGCCCGATTATGAAAGAGAAGCTCGCTGACTAATATTTCAAAGGGATTCAGGTTCTTCATGGAAGTGCAGAGGTGCACACTTACTGTCGTTTAGTTTTTTTAATCATTTAAATTGATTTATTTTCTCTGCAAGACGTGTAATTGTGGGCCCCAGTAATTAACACCACTGGCAACAAATGAAATGTTATGTACGCACCAAGCTCTCAACACAATTTCTTCTCTTTTATACAGAACAATTTGCTCATGCCTCGGCTAGCACATTCATTGAGATGGCTGATTTTTTTTTGTTCATTTATAAGAAGATATTGAGAATAACTTCTAATCATTAATCAAAGTATTACTATATTATTGTTAATAAAAGTGTGACAAAGCGCTGAATTACAGTCTGCCGCTGACCAGCCTTGGCCGTAACGCTACATAACCACAACTACCCAACCACAACTACCCTACTTCAACCACCCTACCACAACTACCCTACCACAACTACCCCACCATAACTACCCAACCACAACTACCCTACCTCAACCACCCAACCACAACTACATTAAAGAAAAAAAATATCAGTTTGCATTCCTCACCTTTCAGGAAGTTGCTTCTGCTTTACTTCCTTGATCATTTCACCTCAGCAGTGTCTTCTGGGTCTAAACATGTTACTGACTGAAAGCATGTCAGCCAATAGGGGAAGTAGCTAGTTGGTTATGGACAGGAAAGAAGCCAGTGAAGGGGTGGGGATAATTTCACCCCCCAGGTGAAATGACCCAAGAAGTGCAAGACAGTCTAAAGCATGAGACCTACAGTATATCATGTGCAGGGCAAAGAAAATGTATGGAACTATTTTGTTAGCTACAATTAAGGTAAGAAATTAAATTTTAAGTAAAAGGTAGATACTTCATTATACTTTTATCTCATACAAGGCTTTTATCGAATATAAAAAGGATGTCAACTATCCTGGTGTAGTATGCAGAGCACACACATTCCTTTGTTGTGGTGTCTTCTCCAGGTGGCGAATTGAATGATTGATCAGCCAACCAGGAACTCTCTGCCTTGTATTCCTGGGCTGATCAATCAGTCAATTAACCTCCCCAGGAAAGACAGCACACCAAACCAATGATCTTATTAAAACCCTGTGTCGGTTCAACGTGTGGCTAAGCTGTTCCTGCATTCCTGATCCAAGATGGCCACCCGCCACAGAAACACATCTTCTGCTGTGCAGGGCCTCTGCCTTGCCACAGTAGTGCAGTGCCATATATTATGTTTTCAAATGAAAATATACCTTTGCTAAAATATGATCATTTTACAGTTTTCCCAGACTTTTCGAATAGTTATACTATGCATTAACCATTCATATGCTTTACTATACCTCTCTGGGCTTCACAATACTAAACTATGCTTTACCATGCTTTTACTATGTTTTATTACACTTTGCTATGCTTTTACTATGGTAAACTTTTATTAGGGAACTTATATTACAGATATGGAAATGTATCATAGTTTTGAAAGATCTGATTTAAATGTGGAATATGTGACAATTTGGTAAAAGGTACATGAAGTTAACCATTTTTCACTGCTATTTTGTAATCCTTACAGTGTAAATAAAGCTTGTAAAGCACTGGTGGGTTATGTAGACATTGAAACAGTTAAAATGTTTGTCCCTGAATTAAACTTTATTTATAAATATCACAAACCGTGGCTGTGTGCCACAATTTTGTTTTTTTGACATTTAAAAAAGGGAGGTTAACATTAAATATTAAGAAAATCCATATATTTTTTTATTTAGGATTTTCTAACTAAAATTTCAATAAAAATATTATATTTTTTTCTTGATTCTTTGTAAAAATAAAGGACAGTTGCCTGACACAACCATTGTCATTACATTAGCATACTGTAATGCACTAGCAAATACCATCTGTCTCAGTGAAATAAAGCAGAGCATTGACACATTAACAGGACCATTAACAATCTGTTGGCTTTTGGTGCACACAGAAAACACAAAACACATTTGCTGAAAGAAAAGTTCAACAGATGTAGGCTTCGGAAAGCGCTGCTAGACTGCTGGGCAAGTTTCAACAAGTTGCCCGAACACTTGACACATTCATCACTTTTTTTTTTTTTTGCCTTGGCAAAAATAACCCAATGTAAACACTGCCTACTTTAAACATGAAATGGTCAGTCATCACAGTAATGATAACACACCTTTATATGCATATCCGGTGGATGTTTGCTCTGCCTTATTGATTGTACTCTTCAAAGGCTTATTGACTGTAAACCGACAAGGATTAATAGAAGGAAATAAGTCTGAGTGGCAAATGAAAGACAGAGAGATTGAGGAGGCATACAGTGGAACTGCTGAACTGTTGGGGCACGTTATCATGTTTGTAATCTTTATTGGAGTTGTTCAGGGGATTAATACAGCTGCCATTTGCAATACATTAATGCCCTCCCTGGAGTGTTACATACTTTTGAATATAAATATAGTTTAAAGAATCAGACAGAGTTTTTGTTTTTAAAAAAATTGGTATTAGAGGGGTCAAGTTTAAAATGTTTACATGTTAGGTGTACTAATTTGAATCGAATCAGTAAAACTAGTCGAATATGTTATTAATAAATAATGTATCTGATAATGTCTGGTGCTCTATTTGTGATCGCATTGTTTGTACACTGTATTGTAAAACTGCTTGGAATTTAAAAAAACTATTCTGAAATGTCACTTATATGTTAGCTTCCAGTTTCTGAGGTCGACCATCACTTTTCTTACCGACAAGTCGACTATTTGTTGCTACTCCTAGTATAGGTTTAGTTAAGTGATCTATGAACAAATGTTTCAGCCCAAATGTCAGCCACTAAATTCATCCAGTTCATTATTCATTTGCTTTGTAACCTGAACCGCTTGTTTGAGTACATTCTGTACTGCTTACTAAATGGGTGCACTGTTTTAGCAGCGTAATTAAATTGCACAGTTTAATTTTTCATTGTGAAGTTGGGCTCTAGACCAAACTATTTAGTCTGTAATAAATATGACTGGATAGATTTGACATTTATGAAACTGTTCTAGACTGTTGTTGGTTTCTTTGACTAATATTTATGTTCTTAAAAAATAATCAAATAAATTAGGCAATTTCAGGAAGAGTAGATACCACTACTATACACTGTATATAATTCGTGGGAGAAAACTTTTTTCCACATCTTAGGTTTCTGAGCAGTTTATAAAAATAAAAAAACGAGTGTTTGGTTACCGTTTTGTTTACATTACCTAAGGTAGTTTTAACTGCTGTCACAAAAGCTTTCTGCCCACTTTGAGAACTACACAACCATCCTGCAACACCAAAAATGTAAACAACTAATTTTGTTTCCCTGTGTTTATATTTCTATATACTGATAATATTTTGCAGGAAAGACGTACAAAGCTAATACAGCTGTCAACAAACCATGAAGGGGCCACCTAAATAAATATTTAGGACTTTTAAGCAACAGGCAGCGTTCAGTTGGTACTCATTGTGCAGCAGTGTACTGTAAACAAATACAGAAATTCTGTCTTGCTAAACAGGAATGTGCTCCAGTCCAAACACATGCCTTGCAAACTACCAGTAGGAGAGACCACACTCTTCAGGACCAACAGTTGCTGGGATTTAGATTACCAGTCGCCACCCAATTATTTTTATTAATTTATTCCCCAATTGTTTTTGGAATGTCCTATTATTATTGAACCTGGCTCACCGATGCAACCCCCGACTAGCTCAGGAGAGACAAGGCCAAGGACGAGCACTCGCGTCCTCCGAAACAAGTGCCGTCAGCCACCGGCTTTTTTCACTCTGCAAGCCCGCCGTGCAGCCATTTAAAGAACTTACAGCATCGGAGGACCACGCAGTTCTGAATTGCGTACAGGCCGGCCTGCAGGCACCCGGCCAGCCACAGGGGTCGCTGGTGTGCGGTGAGCCAAGGACTCCCCAGTCGACCTAACCCTTCCCCATCCGGGCAGTGCTTGGCCAATAGTGCACCGCCCCCTGGGTCGGCAGTGGTATAATTTGGATTTGAACCGGCAATCTTCAAGCTATAGGGCCCATCCGGCACTCCAGACAGAGTGCCTTTACCGGATGTGCCACTCGGGAGCCCCCTCGTCAGCATCCAGTTTTGAAATACAGTCTGTGACGAATACTGTTCACCCAGTGACACAGAGACAAGCCCACACAGAGCTGGCTGCTGCGCCTCCAAACCAATAAAAAAAAATCTTAAGATTCTCCAAGGCAACTCTTGATGACTGGAATCAGTGGTACATCCACCTTGACTGTCATTTCCATGGCGATGTGTTTTTTTTTTTTTATTATTGTTTTTTTAAAAACAGCTGGTCGCTGGTCTTGCATTACTTTCTTTACACATCATCGGTTTCATTATTGCATTAAAAAATGATAGTTTGCCATGTTACTGATGATATAATTGTTCCAATAAATTTATATCATATATTTGCGGTGAGAAGTGAATGGATTTGGAAATGGATAGGTTTTTTTTTGTTTTTTGGCTTGCTAGCCACAGTCACTTTGCAACTGACCAATCAAGAATCAAGGAGCGTGTGTCTCACGTGGAACGGAAATGCAGAAAAGTTCATTATTGTGGCGTTGGGTGGAACTCCTCCAGTGAAGGAAATTTGCTCATCACACATCTGGTGTAAAAATGACTTCAAACAAACAAACTCCGCACAAAATTAATGTAGTGCCTTATTAGTGAATGGCTTAAAGTTTTGTAGTACACTACTGTAAACAAACACTTCCTCTTGGACACCCCTATGGTACTTTGTAATCGACTGCCTTTTAGTTATAAATTCTCTTTAAGTAAGAGTTTTTTAGATTTGTAAAACCTTAAACCGATCATATTTTGTAACTTGACTCATTTACTTCAGAAAGGGTCTTGATTCGAAGCATTAGATTTGCCCTAAGGGTTACCTTTTTGGAAAAATCAATTTCTCTTATTTTCGGAGACTTCAAAAAGATGCCCTTTTCAACACATGCTCATCTTGAGAAGTGATATAGAATACGCCTTGGATTCCAGAGAGATCCCTTGGCAGTGGCACCGACAGCTGTCGTGCCACACCCTGTGTTATTCTTGGCACGGCACACAATACAGAGCTCAGTCTTGGTGACTAGCATTTGGCATTTTATTGCAGCTCAGTTGCGACACACACATAAAGTGAAGGTACTTAGATTCCAAACATATTTAATCTCTGTACAAAACAGTCCCACCTGTCAACCACTTGGTGCATTGAATAACTGCCAACTAAAACCCAGGAGGGTGTGAAATATTCAAAAAAGCCAACCATTTCATTACTTATTTCTGTTCCCCCGCTAGGTTTTAGCTTCATGAGATATTGGTAGTACAGCAATTACAATTCTGAGCGTTCTTCTAGAAATGTGTTGTAATAGTAAGGACATGACTTTGAAAAACTAGATTGTCCCTTATTTCACAGCCGAGCTGTTTCATGAATAAATCCTAATAAGAGCAATAAAGCTCTGAGTCAAGAGTTCTCCCCTCCCTGTTCCCAGGTCACCACAGGAAAGGAGAGCCGTGCCCAGAGGTACGTATTCTACACAGGGTGGTACCTATTGCCACAGCAAAATCTAAGCACAGCAACTTCATAATCTTAGCAAACAGATTCATTGTGATTGTTTGCCTAAGGTTTGTTTCATGAATACAGCTATGGTTTAGGGTTATTGAGACAGAAGGATGCAATAACGAAACATCATCAAATAACCTGAGGCAGATGGTCAGATCTTTCAACCCACGCTTAGCACCAATTACTCCAGGCACAATGGTTCTCTTCATGGGATATTTCAGTTTGTTGTTGTATGATCTATACCTCTCAAGGATTTACATTTTCAAGGATGAGCAGATGTTATGATAGCTGTTTTTTCCTGTACAATTCACCATACATGTGCTTTCCTGTGATGATGCTTTAGTGTTATTATTCAGTCCCTTACAGTTGACCCCAGCAGCTTTGTTCCTTGTACAGTAATTATTATTTAACCCTTTGACTGCCAAGCAAATAGAACAGAATGTTTGTGTTTTCTGCTGTACCATGATCAAAATGGCACTTTTTTACTTTGTTATAGAATGTGATAAGGTGCTGTCACCTAGTTGCCTGCCAAAAACACATGCAACTTAGACTAGATTAGCCAAAGTGTCTTAATATTAGTAAGCGCCACCGCCATCTAGTGCACAGCTATGTATTGCCAACAATCCAAAAGGAAACTTGATCAAACGTGTCACATCACTAGATGCTCTTACTTCACAATAAAGACAATTTGTCTGACATTCCATTTCTCAATAGCAGTCAAGTAGAACTGAAGAGCAGCTCCTGCACATGAGTACAGGTAAAAGCACCTTAACACAGCCAGTCCGTTCTATAAACCTGCATGGGAAACTATTGGCAGTGAACTTACAAGACATATTCAAATGTAAGCCTTTTTTTGTAACATTTCACAGGAAATGCCTGTGAAATGATATTTTCATCATGGATCTACAATCCTTTCGAAGTGTGAAATACGGATATCAGTATGATTAATATGTTCCACCACAATTGGGTAAGTGATTTTCCAGCTAGAGATGGACATACATATGGTCAAATATAGGGACAGACATCCTCTAACCCCACAATCTAACACTTCAATAACTTGTGCTAAGTAATGTTAATACCAACTTTCATAAGTGGTTTTCCAAATATAAGCAAAAATACAGTAACATATAGATTGACAAATGTACAGACAGACAGATATGGTCATATATGATGCTCAATCAAATGCTCAATAAAATACTAAGCTTTATCACAATAGAATAAGAGGCTATCCAGATATATGGAAGAATGCCTCCACTATACCTCTGTTGCCAGGGATTTCATAACCTCCGGGATAAATCTGAGACTACTTCACTGTATTATTCATCAGAATATTTCACTCATGGCAATTATTAAGATTATTGTTTTCTCAAGACATTCAAAATGATAGCAGCTGTTGTATTCAGCCATCCATAAAGTTCAAAAGGACAAAGTCACCATATCCAATTGTGGGGTTGTGATAATAGCCTTGGATATTACAGCCTTTGGGCATTATCCACCTGGCTCCACATGGGCACATTATTAAACCACACTGTGTGTGTGATCCATCTACTGTCAGCGTCAGAGAGTACCTATAACTGTGCACTACACAAGTACATTAATGAAGCATTACCCAAGCCAATGGGCAGAACCTGCTTGATAATTGAGCACAGATGGTCTTGCATTAACAGCACATTAACTCGTTTCTGTCCTTTCCAACAGGAATCTTTTGACTGTGCAAAGAAAATGATCATACAAATGTGGGTTTGGATTACACACAGGATGCAACAAGTATTTTTGTACAGGAATTAAAATGTGTCAGGTATTATACATTAGATTCTGTCTGCTTTTTTTTTTTTTTTTACTGTATATTATAGGATTATAGTATGGCTAATGTCTCTGTATTAGGGAACATTGGCATGAGCAATGGTGAACTGGGCTAGGCTGAAGGCTGAAGTGTGTTTACATGTTACCGGTTCAACTCATACACAGATGCTCATCATCTCATAACTGTATTATATAATGCTTAATTGCTAGTATCCAGCTATAATGGTTTATATTCATAACAAACCTTTGTTCACTGTTGTTTTCACAGAAAAGAAGGAAATGGGTGACATACTTTTACCTGGCTGAGAAACATTTTGAATTGACTTTGCAGTTGAATGGAATTCTGAACGGTGTGTGGGTACTATTGTAGGCAGTTAATATATTCTTAAAAGCAATAAATTAAAGGACCTCCAAAAACTGTAGGGGATAAAGAAATACCTTCGATTGTCAAGATCTCGGTGGGACCTCTACAATAAACGGTGTCCTATTATAATGTACAAACCCATTTTCAATATCACATTAATATGTCACATTAAAAGCATTACAATGAGAACTAAGGTTTAAAAGAACAATTTACTAAAGAAATATTAGTACATACTGACACAACAACAAGGGGTCACACAATACCTGAATAGATATTTAAGAGTATTGTTACCTAGCCTGGAAAGCAGTCACTTTCAGCGTTCTGTTACCTTGTGTTTCTCCGAGTGTCAGGGCCCCCAACCTTGATGGATAATTACTGAGAGCTGAGGGCTCCAGGTGCAGTCTTGTAGTTTATTTAAATCTGAACAAGCAGGGATCAGTGGTCAGGGGATAGTGCAGAGGGTAGCAGGGGCTAACGCAGAGGGATAGAGCAGGGGCTATCGCAGAGGGATAGAGGAGGGGCTAGCGCAGGGGCTAGCGTAGGGGCAAGGAGCTAATGTTTACAGTTGGCTTATATACTTTTCAAACAAAGAGATTATTTGAATTTCCCGCTGCATGCTCCGACTGGCTATTTTGTAGCTGAAAGGGTTTGAAACCTTGATTGATCGCTCCTCCCTTCCTCTGTCTGATTAGTTCATTATCATAATCTGGAAAGGGGAAACTTTTAAAACGTGCATAACGTTTGCTAAATAAGATTATATTTTGAATTCCCGTTATTTTTACCATAAGGAATTACATTTCTTTAGAAACCAAATATGGTCTGGTTGCAACTTTGGTTAGACATTGCAAACAGTTTAATTCTCTTAGGGATTTATTAACTGGGTTATTCTATACTTGTTAGGCAATTTAAGAATAAAAACGCTTGCATCTTGTACTCATAGTGGTATTAAATCAATATGATGCGATATTTGTCTTAAATCTCTAAATCTTTAAGCTATGTTTCACTCTTTCAGACTCCTATGCTAAACCACCTCTCTCTCACTAGACGGGTTAATTAAATTACAGAGACGGGTTTGATTAGCCTTTTGTTTCCTGAGTGTCTGATGCATTCAAGGTGTTAGGTTGATCGTTATCTCTAGGCAAAGCTAGACAAATTAGATTAAAGTTCATTCAATGTAGATTCCTGTTAATATACAATATCATAAGAACATAACATAAGAAAGTCCCTGACATTTGCAATATAATTGAGATGACAATGTCTATAGAACCTACAGGTGCATCAGATATGATCAGTCGTCCAAAAATATGCATACACATCTTCCAGAATACATTGTCTTCAGTTACTAGGAAATTGTAAACAAGGAAAACCCAACAAACATGATCCAATCTCTGGCTAGCCCTGTTGTCTTTGTAGCCAATCACAGTAAGAATAAGAAAAAATCAAAGCTACACAGTTTGAAGCGTAAACACCCCAGTCCAGCTACAAATCCAACTGGAACAATCGTCAGAGGCAACCACTTAAAAAATGGTGCCTATAATATTAAACGAACTGTTTTATAACTTATTAATGCATTTCCTTATTTTATTTATCTGTATGGCTTTATATTAAAGTTTTAACTCATTACATGAGTGTAATGAATGTTAAAATAGAAGTAACGTAATTAATTTGCGTCGGTATGATACCTAAAAAAAAATGCGCTGAGCCGATAAAGAACCTTGTAGAACACATGTGTCGTTGTAAAGTAGTTGAAAGTAATATTGCAGTTAAAATGGAAGGCTCTTTTTTTATGCCTATCCCATTACCATTAAAGACTGTACAGCATTAAATCAAGATTACTCATGACTTCATGGTAATGTTGCATTTTACCCCCTGAAAATACATTTTACTCTCTCAGTGTTAAAATTAGAGGGCAAGTTACTCGCAGACCCAAATCCTTATGTGGAGCGCTGGATATGATTATGAATTTTTCTACCGTAATGGAGAATAACGTACAGTAGAAAACTCACTATGGTGCAGCTGATGTCATGAATGGGGTTAGTGATGTGTTGTTGCATACTGCAGGTGAAACTGGCACTCTGGTTGTCTGAAAGATCACCAGCAATATAGAATACACGTGCTTGTGCTTGGTGCCTTTTGTACAACACATTAAATAAGTCACGTATGGACAACCCAGTTCCACAAACGTTTGTGCTGCATACTGAACACGGTTTTCAACGTGTGGATGTTAATTCCATTGAATTCAAGCTAAATAAATGAATAAATAAATAAATAAACAAACAAACAAACAAACAAACAGGGATGGAAATAAGACTCCTATTGCATAGCGGTTTCACCTATTCCAGGTTTTACATAAGCTAAGCCATTAGGTACAGTAAGTGTATAGGTAACAAGCTCAGGTGTGTCTTATTAAACTCATAGTAAAACTCGGAATTGATCAAATTGCTATACAATGGGAGTCTTATTTCCATCCCTGCATTATATATACACTATATTATTGTAATGACTTCTGTATATTATATTCTCTTCTGAGAGGCTTGTTTTCAATAGAATTCAAGGAGCTGCTGTTGGAAGAAGTACAACCATACCTACACACCGTACAGTAAATACTGAACAACATTGCCCCTAGAGGACAGACCCAGTCACTCAGTTTCTCTACAAGTGCTGTGGCTCCTGCCATGCAATGCAACCTACTTTCCAAAACACACATTGCTCCAGATTCTGCCATACTACAGAGCTTTACTACTTCTAGTTGAAATACACACATATCCCGACATGAAGTGAAAAATGTTCTCAGCACAAAACACAGCAGTAATCATAAAATCATTTTCTCTAGCCTGCAAGTGTATAGAAACCAAATCCTCAGCCCTCACCAACACTAACACTGCTTCTTTGTATTTTGATGTCTTTATTTATTGTTCCATAGGGCCATCTACAGGAGAAAATAAATAAAGTGAATGTTTTACTTTCAGATGCAGTACACCCTGGCTCATTCAAAAAGCTGGGACTGGACTTTGTTTAGAGTAATGATTTGTTCAGAGTACTTATGTTTTCTTTACAACATTTACCACAAGAAGATGAGAAGGTATAGGCTATTCCATAAAAGCTGCAATGAATCTTTATTCTACTCTAATTTGATATGAGTCATACCTAATGTTTTAACTATAGTGCCTGTTGATGAACATTCATTTTACTTAATTTTTTCTAAATAGCTTCTTTACTTGTCATGATTGTTTTTAGTTTAATCTGGACACTGTCAGTGAATTGAACAGACTACAGTAGTGAAGCCTTGGGACCAGCAGCAGTGAATCATGTATTAACCTGTGCTGATCAGCACTATAAATGACTGGGTGGCATATTTGTTCTGCATTTTACCCCAGAAAAATGAGTTTCTGCCATTGTGTCTGCCCACATAGATACCACATTTAGGGGTAGATGTAAGTATAGATATAAGTATAGGCAGGGTCTTCTTCGTCTTGCCCTTCTCCTCCGAACATATTCCTGTCTCTCCTCAACAAGAGCCAAGCGTCGCCGCATCAGGAAGTGTACCGCAGCAACCATCCTAAAGCCACTGACAGGTCTCTGCAGGTGTGTGCTTTTATACAGCTCTTAGTTACTCGCTTCTGCAATGGTCTGCACCTTGTAAGAAGAGGTGTAACATGTTTTTGGAGGGTCAGCAATTGCCTAGGTGCACCCGCTTAGTATCCAGATCCCTCCCAATTCCATGCTCTTTTCTTCATTTGAATGCATTTCTATAGAATTGTAATGGAGTAATGATGGCAAAGTGCAAATCTGATAGCAATCACTTTGTGCGTATCCTTACATCTACCCCTCAATGTGATTTCATGGCTGTTTTGTGTATCCCAGCTAGTCATACTGCATTGTAGTAAACAGGGGTCATTCGGGGTGCCAGTACACTTGGGGACATTGCTTATACAATTCGTGGTTGTAGAGGAGACAATTATCTATTCAGCAAGAAGGTCATTAGCAAGGGTCTGACTGGGGTTAAACATAAACAATAACCCTACTGTAGTTGCTCATCATTCTTTGAAAACGGACAGCATTGCTCCTGTGAGATGGTTTGCTTATTAAAATCACTGTCATATATTTGAAGAGCGGATGATTATCAGTCAGGGATACCAAAAACGGGCAACTAACATCCCACCCCCCGGCACCACAAAACAGCAGGAGGGAGGCCCCAATCACTCTGAACACTACTGTAGCACACTGATGCATGACACTTGTTAGGGATTTCCACTGGCTCTCCAGCAGTGAATCACACAGCGTAATGAAAGACCCCAGCCCCCTACCCGTATCGTGTGCTGAGGGAGCCCCCGAGCGATGAGCCCATGATCATGCCCACCCCCAAGCACAGCCCCAGTCTACCCAGAGCACTGGCTCGATTCCCTGGCTCAGTCAGGTCTGTCACGACCATCTGCACGCCTGCAGAGAGGAATGGAGAAGGAGACAGTTTACTTAGAGGTGTAAGCTTTTAGAAGCATTCGCAAAAAAGTTTTTTACAGTATTATTATTATTATTTATTTCTTAGCAGACGCCCTTATCCAGGGCGACTTACAATTGTAACAAGATATCACATTATACATTATTTCACATTATACAGAAATCACATTATTTTTACATACAATTACCCATTTATACAGTTGGGTTTTTACTGGGGCAATCTAGGTAAAGTACCTTGCTCAAGGGTACAGCAGCAGTGTCCCCCACTGGGGATTGAACCGACAACCCTCCGGTCAGGAGTCCAGAGCCCTAACCACTACTCCACACTGCTGCTCAGTATAAATCAATACCATTAATAAAAATACTATACCAATGTAACAGAGTCATTGTGTCTTGTAATACACACACAGTCAGTAGGCTGTAAGATCACTGCAGGCAGCCAGGACACACTGATTCGACGTGACCAGTCTGCATGGTATTATTCTGGAGAAGCTTGTGACTACCTGGCATTCCATGCATGAATACGGCAGGCAGCTTGGAGATGAAGAGAAGAGGCACATTCGTGGCGCAGCCCAGGATCATGAAGTATACAGCTGAAGACAAGCTGGACAGGGTGAGGGCAGCGCGAGCGCCATGCAGATCCGCAAACCTGCAGCAGAATTAAAGCATCAATGAGTAACAGCATGATTAATGAGCAACACCACTACCTGAGGACCAGCATGATCAATGAGTAACACCACTACCTGAGGACCAGCATGATCAATGAGTAACACCACTACCTGAGGACCAGCATGATCAATGAGTAACACCACTACCTGAGGACCAGCATGATCAATGAGTAACACCACTACCTGAGCACAAGCATGATCAATGAGCAACACCACTACCTGAGGACCAGCATGATCAATGAGTAACACCACTACCTGAGGACCAGCATGATCAATGAGTAACACCACTACCCGAGGACCAGCATGATCAATGAGTAACACCACTACCTGAGGACCAGCATGATCAATGAGCAACACCACTACCAATGAGTAACAGCACTACCTGAGGACCAGCATGATCAATGAGTAACACCACTACCTGAGGACCAGCATGATCAATGAGCAACACCACTACCTGAGCACCAGCATGATCAATGAGTAACAGCACTACCTGAGGACCAGCATGATCAATGAGCAACACCACTACCTGAGCACCAGCATGATCAATGAGTAACACCACTACAAATGAGCAACACCACTACCTGAGCACCAGCGTGATCAATGAGTAACAGCACTACCTGAGGAACAGCATGATCAATGAGCAACACCACTACCTGAGGACCAGCATGATCAATGAGTAACACCACTACCTGAGCACAAGCATGATCAATGAGCAACACCACTACCTGAGGACCAGCATGATCAATGAGTAACACCACTACCTGAGGACCAGCATGATCAATGAGTAACACCACTACCCGAGGACCAGCATGATCAATGAGTAACACCACTACCTGAGGACCAGCATGATCAATGAGCAACACCACTACCAATGAGTAACAGCACTACCTGAGGACCAGTATGATCAATGAGTAACAGCACTACCTGAGGAGCAGCATGATCAATGAGCAACACCACTACCTGAGGACCAGCATGATCAATGAGTAACACCACTACCTGAGCACAAGCATGATCAATGAGCAACACCACTACCTGAGGACCAGCATGATCAATGAGTAACACCACTACCTGAGGACCAGCATGATCAATGAGCAACAGCACTACCTGAGCACCAGCATGATCAATGAGCAACACCACTGAGGACCAGCATGATCAATGAGCAACACCACTACCTGAGGACCAGCATGATCAATGAGTAACAGCACCACCTGAGCACAAGCATGATCAATGAGCAACACCAATACCTGAGGACCAGCATGATCAATGAGCAACACCACTACCTGAGGACCAGCATGATCAATGAGCAACACCACTACCTGAGGACCAGCATGATCAATGCGTAACACCACTACCTGAGGACCAGCATGATCAATGAGTAACACCACTACCTGAGGACCAGCATGATCAATGCGTAACACCACTACCTGAGGATCAGCATGATCAATGAGCAACACCACTACCAATGAGTAACAGCACTACCTGAGGACCATCATGATCAATGAGCAACACCACTACCTGAGCACAAGCATGATCAATGAGTAACACCACTACCTGAGCACAAGCATGATCAATGAGCAACACCACTACCTGAGGACCAGCATGATCAATGAGTAACACCACTACAAATGAGCAACAGCACTACCTGAGCACCAGCATGATCAATGAGTAACACCACTACAAATGAGCAACACCACTACCTGAGCAAAAGCATGATCAATGAGTAACAGCACTACCTGAGGACCAGCATGATCAATGAGTAACACCACTACCTGAGGACCAGCATGATCAATGAGAAACAGCACTACCTGAGGACCAGCATGATCAATGAGTAACAGCACTACCTGAGGACCAGCATGATCAATGAGTAACAGCACTACCTGAGGACCAACATGATCAATGAGTAACACCACTACCTGAGGACCAGCATGATCAATGAGCAACACCACTACCAATGAGTAACAGCACTACCCGAGTACCAGTATGATCAATGAGAAAAACCACTACCAATGAGTAACACCACTACCTGAGGACCAGCATGATCAGTGAGTAACGCCACTACCTGAGCACCAGCATGATCAATGAGTAACACCACTACCTGAGCACCAGCATGATACATTAACTAAATTTGCTTCGGGTTATTTTGCTTACCTGCCAAAGACAGGTCCACCCAAAAGCTGAATTATTCCTACTGTGGTTTGCAGGTACCCAAACCAGATGGTATCGAACCCCAGCCGTTTTGCCAAATACTGTGAGAAAAAACACATTGAATTAAGAAGCACAATGGTTAATTATTTTAGAATACTTGAATTTTTAAGTTTCACTCATTAATGGCATGTAGCAATACTAAAATAAACTTTCAAATCTTATAAAAGCACTAATCTTTTTCGATGGCAGGGTCTCTACGCATCTTAGAAAGTTGTCAATCTCTCGCCACAGTCATTATTTATGTGATGTAGCACGCACATACCATCATGTTCCATGCTCTACAGGAAGTGTGTATCTAAAACATTGTACAACTTTAAAAGGACAGGCCAGTAAAAATCCAATTTGTGACGTAACCTCACGCAACTTTCTAATATAACTGAAGGCCATGTCAAGTCTTCTCCACTGGCACATCCGACCCGTGAGGGCTCGGTACGGTATGGTATGGTACGGGTGGTTTTCCGCTGGCTATTTGTTGAGCCGAGCTAGAACCAAACCATGAAACTCTGGCCTCACAAGACATCTGAATCCACCTGCGCACCGAGCAGAGCCAGGAGCGGGATTAAGGTTTTTCGTAATTACATTGCGTCAGTCAGTACACTCCAGAAAGAAAAACAACATGGCGGGCAGCGAGTGTGATGAGAGAAGAGGACAGCCTTGGGACGCTGAGGCAGTGCAGGCTTTAGTTTCTCTGTGGGCAGACAGAAGCGTTCAGGAAGATCTGGCATCAGAAATGAGAAAGTTTATGCCTGAATTTCTGACGACTTGAAGTAAATGGACATAAAACCACGGGTACAGTACACTTAACTCACACACTCAAAAACACAAAATTCTACCAAATTTCTCATCCTTGACCTTTATTATATTAATAAAAAGGAAAACAATGCAGAACATAAAACAATTCTAAACTTATTTACAACTTGCTTATATTCCATATCATTAATATTAATATATATGTATTCGAATGGTTCTGAAAAAAAGAAATCTCCCCACATTATACTATACGTTTACCACAATAGCTTGCCAGCCTTCCCCCCCCCCCCCCCCCCCCCATTTATTTTTTATTTTTTATAAAAAGCATTTGTATTGTAACCTGATACATTTTTTTATTTAATTTACAGACAAGAGCAGGTAATTCAGCCCTCAGAACATATCCGGCATATGCAGAATTATTGCCACGCTCAGTTCCAGTTGTTCTGTTCCAGGCTGCCAGTACTGTTCTTTATGGGCAATGAAAAGCAAATAAAGGCTATTCAAAACAATAGTTTAAGCAACCAAGAGCGTAGAACAACTGGATTTGAGTTAGCTGTACACCAGTTACAGTAAGGATGGATCTAGAATAGCTGATGACTGCCTATGGGTACTCTGTCATGAATATTCTGTATAACATGTGCTCATTCTAAATGGAATGCAATGCTTTTTTGGGGTACACTGTTACATCAAACAACATCAGGTCTATGTTACTTACAGGTGTAATGGAAAACTGGGCAAACAGAGAGGTAATTTCCAGAACCAAGATTAGATATGCAATGCGAATAACCTTCTGCATCCTGCCAGCTTGACCTGAGCTGCTCTCCTCTACTGTCTTCACTGCCTCTTAGCTCTCAGTCTCAGGGGCTGGAATTAAAAAGGATGTTTTTAGAAAGGTTGTTTGAATAATGCTTTATTGGCATAGTGTCACATGAAACCTTGCATTACAAAGAAAACTGAGCCTTTGAAATAGCAAGACAGGTTTTGTTTGGATTAGGTGACATCAAATTAGGGAATTAAATGCATAGTAAAGCCTGGAATGGTTCAAACCGCTTTGCATTAATGGGAGTCCTATTTCCATTCCTGTATGAACAGGGATATGCAGCAGTCAAAAAACATAAGGGCCATTCTTGGGGTTACCATATGGCTCAAGATTAACCGGACGCTTTGAGACAGACCGGAATTTCAAAATTCCTCCTAAATTGAAAGTAGTTCACGTATAAATGAGCTCCACCTTTGCTGAGATTAATCCTGCTGTGGTGGAATTGCTTGGGCGCAGCAAACAATTCACACTGATCAGCTGCTTCTGATCAGATCTTAATGAACGAATAGCTAATTTATCGATAGAGCAACGAGATGATGATGAAATTGTATTTGCAGAATAATATGGGCGATTGAATTTTAACAAACAGAAAAAAATAGCGACTGGCTGCAATTCATTCTTGGTATAATACAATTATTTGACGCGCATGCGGGTATTTAAGCACCATTATTAATTGTAGCTAAGGATGGTTCATTTACACCTTCATTTATTTCAATTCAGGGGCAAGTTTGAAATCCCGTTCTGTCTCACAGCGTCCGGTTAATCTGGAGCCACATGGTAACCCTAGCCATTCCATATAGTATCCTCATTTCTGTTCGATTGTCTTGAATCATGCTTTAAAATGATATCATCTCCCAAAAGGAAATACAATGAGGTCAAAGGTCAAATTGAGCAGGTTTTTTTTATTTTTATTTTTTTACCACCATCAGACACTTTCTTGCAATGTGAGGCAGGAGTTACACAGACCACCTGTCCTGGCACCACTTTCTCAATCGCATGTGGTTAATATCATTAACAACACAGTTTGTTAAAAGTAATATTGTCACTGAAGTTAAAGCTTTTGCACTAGTTTGTTTCAGCAGTGCATGGTGCTTGCATCTAACCAGCATTGCAATCACTAGTTTCCACACAGTTAAAAGCACACCCTGTCTGGACTTTACACTTAACTTGCATTGATTGATTTCAATGTGTTCTCCTTTACAAGTACAGTAACGTTTTAACCTTTAAATCTTCCCGGAGAAATCTGCTGACACGAACGACTGTTGTAAATTCAAAATGTAGACCTATCTGTGACAGTGGATCATACAGAGAGAAGGGTATCCCTCCGATACTCTCAATAGCACGTGGTAATAGTATAGAATTAATTATATATATATATATATATATATATATATATATATATATATATATATATTATTGTCACAATTTAATATGTAAGACGTAGAGATAATGCGTCCATACACAACCAGATTATCTTATTTCTACATTGGTCAAAAACGTCTTTTTTCATTATAATTGAATAAATACCTTAAATACCTTATGCTTTGACAAAGCAACCAAGTCATAAACAATTAAACAAGCTATGGATTAATACACTATGCCATGCTGTTGCTGGACAATTACAGTGAAGTACAACAACACGGCTTCGAACTTTTCCAGGCTGATGTAGACTAAACCCTCCCTCTTAAATCACGCACTTCCCCGTATATTTTCTGAACAAGCAAATAACCGCTGCACTGTAGCACACCTGCATCTTTATTCTGATGGTGCTGTTTGTACGCAATGGTTTCACCAGGCAAATTATTTGGCGCACCTTTTGAGTTGTACTTTACATGCATAAATACTTTATGCACCAGAAGACTAACATACTGTGTTCACAGAACTCCTTGGATGGTGACGTTCTCGGCGAGCTCATGAAACACCCTTACCGGATCTTGATCACACAAAAAAAAAATATATTTTTTTACAGTGCATCGCCTGGGTAAGTCTTACACTGTGAATCTAATACTCACGAATGAGGGGCTATGGCACTAGCTACAGCCTTCACAGTTCTTACTTCCGCCTCAATCCTGACCTGAAGATTCCTTCCATTACATCCATCTATCCTCAAAAATAAAATACCAATAAAACAACGGCGTTATCCTACGAGACAAACACATTTTACAATTAAAGCCCCGCAGCGCCTGAAGTATTTGACATGCAGTCATACAGCTTCACCATCACAATACATTTCGATAATTAAAAAAAAACATTTTATTGGGTTGTATAACTTATTTCATATTATAGGTTGAAAAAAATACACAAATGGCAACCCATAACCCTATATTGATAATTTACCACCCCCCCCCCCCCCCCTCCAAAAAAAAGACCAGTAATATAGTAAAGCCATTTGAGGTTTGAGGCAGGAAACTCTAAATGCACCTGCAAAATATCTAATTTGGGCGATTGGAAAATCATTGCAACCATCATCACAAGTCAAGCATATATTGGACTAAGGAGCAAACTCCCATGTGTATTAATCTTCACATCAATACTATTCAAGCCAGGAACATTTAAACCTACCTACCCTAAATATGAAATGTACATGCCAGACATATTTTTACAACTCATAACCAGCGATTAGACATTGATTTGGAAGATAAGTTTCTAGCCTGAACACGAGTTTCAAAAATGTACTTTTAGATTTGAAAATATTTGTAATTAGTTTGGCTACTACTTATGCTGCATTCAAATGATTCATTGATGTTGTTTGCGAAATTTAGAGGAGTCTGTACTGGTGATTTTTTGCCACCCCTGAATACTAAAACATTGATTAAGGTAGTTCACTACAGGACAGTATATGATATCCATGAAAATGGAAATTACAAAAACAACAGAAGTCCCCATACTTTAGAAAAAATACAATTTATTTTCTATTACTGTCTATGGGTAAACGCCCAAATTAATATAGTTCATGAAAAATTGTACAGCTTGTATTTATCCCATGGCAAACACATCCCACCAGTTATGCATAAGACAGTAGCAAAAACATGGAGTGCTAACTTCTGACATAGTTTCTATGTATGTGGGGTGATAACGATGTGCACTAAGTACAGCGACCTACCTTAATTTTAACATGTATAAAGAAGTATTAAAAAACATGGAATAAAAAAAGCAAAACAATGGCACACATTTCCAACACCGGTCACAAACAGAAAATCATGAAGAAAAAAAAAAAATCAAGAAAGTCATTCAGTAAAATTTTAATGTAGTACTTTACAATTATTAAGCACAAACTCTGCCGAACTGCAACTTTCTAATTTTACAAGTAATGTAGCTTTGCCTTGTGGAAAAAAAGTATAAAAAAAAAATGCAGGGCTGGCTTGCAACTGAGCTTGTAGTGAAGAGACAACCACCGAATTAACACAGCGTGCCAGTGGCTACAGATCACCAACAGAGAAGTTAAGGCAGTCTGGGTCTGAGCAGGGAGAGAAAGATCCATCTTCCAGTCTTTCCTGTACACGTCCAACACACGTCTCAAGAAAAACAGCCTTTAAAACATCCACATCTCCACAGCGTGTCCCCCCCCAACTGCCTCATTACTACACATTTCAAATTGTAAACATGTACTCTTTTAAAGATTATTAGAAATACTGATTTGGTAATTCGTTATTACAACAAGACCTATTTGATATATACATACAGAATATATATATATTAAAAAAAAGAGAATTGCACAAGTCCGTTTTTGGCTTTAGCGTTAAGGCCAACATATAGGGGTGGTGTTTTTTTTTGTATAGGTGACTGGGTGGGACAGAAGAGGCATTAAAAAAGTGCCTTTACGACAACATTAATAGTCCTGCAACCTATGACGTATATAATAATGTATTTATTAATTTTATTATTATTATTATTATTATTATTATTATTATTATTATTATTATTATTTATATTCTTCAATATCAGTTTTTCAAAGTGCTTGGTGCCTCTTCCGACTCTTGTGTTGGCATTCCAAAGCTGACTGGTGGTGACGGATGTGTTTTGATCATTTATTGCTCAGTGTGGGGCCTTTTCTTTTTCATTTGAAGATGTAGTTTATGAAGAGTTGAAACACAAGCAGGACGCAGATTATAAACCAGTAGCGACAGTTCAGGATGAAGTTGTCCCAGGAGTTTCTCCTCTGGATTACTTGGCGGGTCAGTGCATTGAGGTTCCTGTAAATACAGACACACACACACAAAACACAAAAATGTTGTATTATACAAATCACTTTTTTTTTTTTTTTTTTTTTTTTTACACAGAATATACTGTTGTCAATGTGAGGGGCAATTGCCTTGGCTACAGGCAGGCAGGTGCCATTAGTGCATCATAGATCTGAAAGCGAGAGAGTGAGAGAGTGAGAGAGAGAGAGTGAGTGAGAGAGAGAGAGAGAGAGAGAGAGAGAGAGAGAGGATCCCAGTTGCTGGGAGACTGGGCACCTCTAAGATGTGTGCCTCTACGAAGACCCTCGATTTATGGAGGCCTTCGTTAGAGACGAGCTGTAGTCCCGTGGGATGATGGATTAGAAGCCCTCCTTGGGACCAAAGTTGATACCTCGCCTGTGGGGAGTTTGGGAACTCGGTGGTATGCTGCCCCCTCCAATATCAGGAGGAGGCGCTACCTGCCCGAAAGAGGAAGAGGAGGGATGGCCGTTCCCGGAGGTGAGTAAAGAAAGAGCCGATACCATCTCCAGGGCCAGAGGGAGAAACCCTGCTCTCTCCAGGGCCAGAGGGAGAAGCCAGAAGGAAGGGAACTTCTACCGGCTTGAATTGGAAGTGCAACAGCCATGTCACCCTCGGCAGCCGCTCCATATGCTGCGGAGTGTACGGTGGAAACCAGTTGCAATAGCTCCCAGATCGCTGCACTGCCAGGCACAGGTTGGTCACTTGGTCTCCTGCCCCACTCACCCTGCTGACCCAGATGTCACTGCATGGTCGTCGGGCTAGCGCCGCCCTGTCTGCATCGACCAGGTCCCGTTGCCGGTCCTTGGTCTCCTGGTGGAGGCCCGCCTTCTAACCCACCCACAAGAAGAAAAACTGGCTAGTGGGGAAATGACTGGGTTTAAAAAAGGGGGGGCGATTGCAGCCATGTGTGTGTTGCACAAGGTGGCAGGGCAAAAGCCCTGCGTGTAAATAGTGTGTTGTGTTTAAATAGGAGTTCTTATTTTTTTTATGTAAGTTTGGCAGTGATGGGGTTAAATACATCCCTGACAACAAGCACATGTATATAAATGAAAGACAATCCTTTGTTTTGTGGAGTAGTTTGGAAGGAATGTCCAGTAAGGCACAGCTCAGCCTGCACAATCAGAAGCATTTAATTTGAAAGACTGTGTTTTTGTTTGATTTCTGTAAATGCTTTAACTGCAGCTTCCTGACAGAGTCTCATTCCTGACGCTACCCTGTCACAGTAAGACATTTAAAAAGAAAGTGAAAATGTACTAATAAGCATAGATACAGATATGGCCAAAAGTTTTGCAGCCCCTAGAATTTGAGGATTGAGACATAATACAAACCATATGAACATAATTTAGATATTTTATTGAACATCATGTCATCAAATAAACTAGAAAATGATATCGCAAGAGTCTACCGGAAGCCATAATAGTAGTATAATATTTCATGTTAGATTTCGTAAGGTCACATTTTTTAATTTGTTAGTTTTTTGTTAAGTATGTGGAAACCTACAAAGCGGTATATATGGTAATTCAATATATTAACGTAACATTATTCAGCAGGTTCCATTAGACTCTATGAAGCAAAGTTAGTTAATTCTATAGGGTGATGCAAAACATTTAGCCAGCGCTGTATGCATTATCATCATAGTCAATATTTAGGCACTTCTCATTTACATGTAAAATCGTCGCAGGGATATTTTCTGCTTGAAAAACGACATTTTCTTGAAAACTATTTACACATTTATTGCAAGGTTTTATAAAAAAGTAAACCAAACATCAAGAAATAATATTTCCTTGTCAAACTGAACATGGACTGCCAGACGCTGCAGCTTTAGCCCTGTACAAAACAAGCTCCAGGTTCTGCCATACCTCTGCATTTCCAGCTGTGTCCTCTGTATTGATGCTACGGTTGCCTCAATGTCTGGCATGTCACTTTCCTCTTTGATACATTTCGTGCCTGAGCTTCGACAACCTGAGAAGAAAAAGATGCACAGACAATGTAATGCCACAGCTTGTAAGAGTTCATATGAAAAACAACGCAGGTTATGCTAGATCAATCCATTATTGTAGGTAAATACTAGAGCAGTGGTACTCCATCAGTCAATTCCAACCCAGGTCAGCAATTGTTTAATTGAACTGTTTAGGATTAAACCTACTAAATAACAGTTTGGAATAATGTACTACACTATTCATTTAATTAGCAAATATGTTAGCACCATCTCAAACTAGATCAACCAGTTTACGCTTGTAAAAACAAAAGTTTTCCTTAAATGATGGATGGCCTGACAGACAGGGGCCTTTGTATAAGCGGTTCTCTAGCTACACATACAAATGAAAGCATCACAGATCTACGCATGTAAAGACTGATGGATAACTATCTCCAACTATCCCACAGATTCTGATGCTAAAGAATGTCCCAACCACGTTTCATCAGAATCAGAGAAGCGGTTCTATAGTGGTGCAAGTTCTGCTGGAATGCTCCAAGTCCCTTGATAAGTCTGGAAGGCAGAATGAATGCTGTAGTTTACTGAGCGGATCAAACCACACTGCAAAGCTGCATTTGTAAACTAATGGCGATGGCTACTTTCAGTAATACACCCATCCACTTTATTTCAAACTTTGCTGATAGGGTAAATACTACAGATGCAACAACTGATTAATTGATTATTAAAAATCGCCATGACTTTCACTGATCGATTAATGGTGTGGTGCCATACTTGGAGCCTCATGTCTCATCTATATATTATATTACTAGAACATGCATGTTCTCACTTGAAGGCTTTCCTGAAGAGTCTGCATTGTTCTGCTTCTTGCTTTTTAGGCATACAGTTTTCTCAGTGCACTTACTATGTATAATATATGCACACATGCATGTTGTATTTTATGAAGTCTACACAGCAGTTGTTGAGTGATTGCACCTGCAATGAATGCACTATACCGTACCCCGTTGTTTCACTGCGATTCCTGTATTCCTGCTCTCGTTATCGGACGACTCGTGGGAGGGCTCCGGGGTGGAGCTGCTGCTCTCGGTGTTCTGGCTGGTTTTACGCCGCTTGCAATCCGTCTAAAAACACAGCAGACAACAAGGGTTAGCAAGGGTTAGCCCCAGCAGCAGCTCCGCTAGAGATAAGAGGATTCATTGAAGCAGCACAGCTCTTAGAAGATGTGTGGCCAAGGATCAAGCACAGAAGAACTTTTTCACCTGTAGGGGTGTTACATTTCATTTAATTTCCTAAATGTTTAAACTTCAAGATTAAACATATTTAAACGTGTAACCATTTTGAAATATGTTGGTCACCACTCCGATAACTACATTAAAAGGCTATATCTATATCATCTATATCTATATCTTAGATGCATATTTCTAAGAATGTTTAAACATTTAGGCAAAATTAATATGGATAACATTTACATTCTCCACTTTTAACTTCCCTGTTATTGAAACAGAGTATTTGATCTACAGTAAGGCTACATTTGAAGGTTCAAAGCAGACCACCACATGCTTGAACATTAGCCCACGTCACGCTCATTTGCTGCGCTGTGAGGGCAGGCTCTCTGGTCTATATGTAGTGCCTGACTGTAGCCAGTGATGTTGTCACTCACCTTTCACGAGCATTACCTGGGTGACATTTCAAAGCATCAATAGATTATTCTTCTGAATAATTACTTTTAATCCACCCGGACTTGTATTGTAAATTGGGAAAACAAATTCAGTCTAAAGGCTTAAAGTCTCTGTTATATGAAACAGATTTAAAAGTCACACCATGAAATACATTAGTAAGGAGATGTACTATACAAAGAAATGACTGGAATGGCATTCCCCACCTTTTGCTTTGTGGCCCATTTCTTGCTGTGGCTGATGCCGTTGTGCCTCCTGCCGTCTGTCTCCAGGGTCTGAATCACTCCGTCTTTCTCAAACTCAACCAGGTTCATCTGAGGATCCCAGGGGTTGGTGCTGAGATTGAAACCCAACAGTAATAACAAAGACCGTCACAATTACGATGCTAATGAATAGACACAAAAAAACATAAGTGAGTACCTGTTTTAGACGAGGTCAGACTAAATGTAAATGTATTAATATAAATGTCATACAGCAGTAAGAATTTCACATGTCAAGTGGTTGAATACTGTGGGTGAGGTGGAATTCAGGTAGAAATACAGGGGTAAATAATTAAAGCAAAGGCTTAAGGTTTTTAAGCCTGTGCAACCTGAACTGAAAACAAAAATAAGATTCCAACCTACAGGCTATTTCAATTTCAGGCAGTTGGTTGAACACTTTTTTAAGTACCACTTTTCTTGACGCTAATAATTTCAAGTGATGTAACGTCACATACTCTGCATATTTGTACAGCCAGTCCTGTGAAATGGGGTCCTTTCTGAAGAGCCGTGGGGTCCACTCTCTGTCTCCCTGGTCCCTAGCAGCTTGCCGCTGGGCTTCTTCCAGAATAAACTTCTCCTGCGTGGCCTTGTGCTGGTCTTTACTGATGATTGCGTTTGTTACATGCAGCCACAACCTGAGAAAACAGGAGAGATGTTTAATACCGTAATGGAAGAGAGTGGGTTAAATGTACTAATTTATAGCACACTTCTCTGGGTTAATGGACAAAGAGCTTAACATACTACTAAACTTCTGGCATGGTGTGTCAGTTTGTGTGCTTGCCCCTGTGTATATTAATTAATTAGTCTGCACAATGGTACTGTAATCAATGAGAAACGTAAAGGAGACCTATGTGTTGTAAATCTGCATTGAAGACATTGAGAACGATTTAGAGTCAAAACAAAACAGTTCTAATAGCCATACTCAGAAAAAACTAAATTTAAGTTTGCTTTCTTGATGTTTAAAACCATTAACCTGGCACGGTTACGTAAGCACAACCACTCAAGTCCTGTTTCTGAATATGGCCGCGAGTTTACTCGCTCCTTCTCCACCCTCACCCCGCAGTGGTGGAATGACCTTCCTACAGATGTCATGACTGTCCAGTCCCTGACCACCTTCCAGCGCCTCCTCAAGACTCACCTCCTTAGACAGCACCTGTAAAACTCCTCTTTTTTTTCCCTATGGACATTCCTTAAATGCACTTTACTTGCTCTTATCTGCCCCCCATTTTACTGCATTGTATCCTGTACTTTAGAGTACTGTAATCTGTCAAGTGTTATTTAATCTGTAGTATTTTGTATTTAATTACATCCCTATGTAACTATCACTGACACTGATATCTGGTCCATTACTGAATCATATTTTGTCATACTTGTACTTGCTAGAACCAAAGTCATTGTATTTATCTTGCTCTTAATTGTATTATTACTTGTACTGTGATTCTTGAAATGTGTTTTTGTTTACAACTGTAAGTCGCCTAGGATAAGGGCGTCTGCTAAGAAATAAATAATAATAATAATAATAATAATAATAATAATAATAATAATAATAATAATAATAATAATAATAATAATAATAATAATAATAATAATAATACAAGTTTTCATTAGAGCTGCTTAGAAACTGTGTTCTTCAGGGGGGTATTCTACTGCACATACCGGTATGCAGTTTCAAAACTTGTCAAGTGGTGTAATGCTCTAGTAAGGGATTTCATATACAGCCTTCAAATCTTGATAACTGCTTTATGTAGCCAATCCTAAATGTAGCTTTTCTTTACATTCACATAACGCAGGGATGGAACTACATGAAATGTCACATGATACACTGCAGCTGGGACATTTGCCTTTCCTTCAACATATGTGACACAACAGTTTCCGAGTCGTAGCTATGCTCCATCTAGCACCCGCTATCAAGCCCCCATCTAAAATGTGCTACCTATTTAACAGCCATAGAGAATTGCTCTAGACCATAGGGACACATGGTTCAGCTTCTTTGCGTAACTTTGGTTTATAATGGCTCTGCTTTATTTGAGCTGGGCTTCCCTAGTAAATGTAGCAATGTATTTCTGTACACACCGTTCAGACTCAAACTCTCCCTGGTCGCCAAGATGCACCACCTGTCTCTTGAGTCTCTGTCTGCGGACCTCTGGAGTGGGGCTCCAGAAGACATTGCGGTCACCAGACGACTTCTCACAAAGAAAGACCTCGCCATCCTGGAAACAAAGCAAGCGTACCTTATTGAAACACTGGGACTGGTTTGCACGTCTTGAACACAGCTAGTACCTTTGTAATGCTGTGCGTTACATACAAGTTACACAATATTCTTGATTTACTGCATACTACGTATTATGTTGATTTTGCTTGTGTAGCATTCAAGCAAGGCATGTTATACAACAGATGTAACCCAAGGCAGTTCAATCACAGGGTGTACACTTCAGTTTGAAAACTACCAGAAAAGGGGAACGAAGAATGGTACAGAAGCTAATTAACCCTAATAGATTATAAGGACTTATTACACTGGAGTATCGGAAACAGCACATCATCACGAGACAGGAAACAAAAAGGAAGCCAGAATAGCTCACCCAGTGTCCATCGATAGTGGCCTGCAGTTCATCGCCCAGAAGAATCCTCCCTGAAATCATGTTCACGCTGCTGCTGATGCACAGGAAGGGCTATGGAAAGCAGGACAGGATGGGCACTTACAGGACTGCCTCATTAAATTTCTTTTAAAGTTGAAATGGAGTACAGCACTGTAATCTCAAATAGGGAGCAGATTCGCTTTCCCCTGAAAGTGCATACGGTTTCTATTGCTGTTTAAAACTCCCAGCTTGAAAATTTGTTTTGAAACTCACGATAAGGATCATGCCACATTTTCGCTGTGAGGCGAAGCACATTTTCAAGTACAGTCAAACCCGATATCACTCTTGTTAATGCCGACCTCGGCTTATTACACTGAAATGTTCTTGCCAGAATCAATAGGGACAAACTCCTGATAATACTTTCCCTTTGGTTATTATCACACTCTGGGTAATATCACTCACATTTAACAACTGATGGTCACCCCACTTAATATCATTCTGGGAATCAAAAGCATGTGTGGCAGTGTAAGGGGAGGAGGAAAATGTAGTCCATGGGTTAGTACAAGACTACATCCCCCAGAATGCCATAGGGTTAGCGTTTGAGCCAGAAGTGGAATCACCTGGCTCTAATTTAATAAGGCACATCTGCCTGTGATTAAGCAGGCAGGTATAAAAGAAGGTCACAAATGTTTGTTAGGCTGTCTGTGTGGTCAAATATAGAGAGAAAGTACTGTGTGTAAGAAGTTGGTTTTGTCAATGGTAAATGGCTTAGCCGGCTGGGTCTACAAGTTTAGAAATTGCAAAGTTTAGTTAGCACGTTATGCTTTACAATAAATAAAAAAGTGCTAAACTTGCAGTACTGTTTCTGGAAGAGTGCTATTTCTGCTGCTGGCCAGCCTTGGCCTCCTGTCACGTTACCACACATGATTAGAACATTTATATAAGTAAGTTGCTGTACTGGTAATGTGACATGTTCTGACATATTAAACTATTGCAATATAATATACAGAACATTATATCATATAACAATCTTTTTTTATCAGTGCAAGATGTTGCAATGTCCAGTTTAGAAGACTGCCCATTGAAAATAAGTAGTATCAATAAACACTACTCAATGAATGCAAGAACTATTCATACTACATTTCCAAATGTGTGTTGTATCCACACTTCTGTTTTAATTGTGTGGTTGTGAATGAACTGATAAAGTCAGCTCATGGTTTTACCCATTCCATTGGGAGTGCTATTAAAAGGTTATTGAGGGCAGCACTACATCAAATCATATTCTCAAAGGACAGTATGATTGAAGCTCTGCACAGTGATGGTCTCTTACCTTCAGTTTGAACTCCAGCTCTGCTGTGTACTTTGTTTTTTCACATTCAATAGTAACTTTCCCTCCCAGCTCCATGGTCATTGTACCATATAGAATACCTGCAGATCAATACACAAGACACCACGTCACTGAGCTTGCCCTGCGTCTCTACTGAACCCCAGAACGTCACTCACTCAATTCAGATTTCTACTGTAAAACAAATGTTTCAGCTAGCGCCTTCTTCAGTGAATTGAAGTGTGTCTACAGCTATGGCCACAAGTCTTGCATCACCTAGAATTTTAGGATTTTAGAAAAAAAAAACTATATGAACATAATTTAGATCTCTTAGTTAACATCATGTAATTGAAAATAAACTAGAAAATGATATCGCAAAAGTCTACCAGAAGCCATAAAAGTAGTACAGTATTTCATGTTAGATTTTGAAATGTCACATTTTTCAAATTTGTCAGTTTTTCATTAAGCATATGGAAAACTACAAAGCGGTATGCAATTCAATATGTTAACGTAACAATATTCAGCAGGTTTCATTTGACTTTATGAAGCAACATTTATTAATTCTATAGGGCAATAAAAAACATTTGGCCATAGCTGTACATGACTTTCTCAGAACCAAAATCCCACGTTTACCATAAAACCTACAAATACCACCTCTGTTTATTTTGTAACTTTATAGATACCTGTTAAACATATTGAACATGGCAAAATAATGAATACATACATTACTATTATTATTATGATTATTATTATTAATAATTACATATGATGATGACTACTACTATTAAAATACTAATAATAATGCTAATAATAATAATAATAATAATAATAATAATAATAATAATAATAATAGCCCTTTCTTTAATTTGAACAGCCTTTATGGGATGGTTCACCAAAACATGTATTTATTTTGCCACTGAATTTACATATTTTTGGCTCCACCTCCTTGGAATGCAATGTTAAACAGGTTATTGTGCAACAGCAGTAGATAATGTGCTAGCAAAGGAATGGTCAAAAAAAGTGAAATTAAATTCACAAATGACTGAATTTGGACATATGAAAAGTGCATAATAGCTTCTTCTGAGTTTCAGTCTTAGTTTCACTTGGTCATTGATACAGCCACAACAAGTTTACTTCTTGTGAAGTATTAGCGCCACACCCAAGCAACTACCTTTATATGCACTTTGAAGGCAAGGTGTCCAACATTGTTCTAAATGTAACTTTTCACTTGTCTAAAACAACAAAATAAAGCAACTTCACCTCTGCAGTGCGCATAGGGCATCGTGATTATGTATTCCTCATCTCGTTTTAGAAAAAAAAGCATGGCTTTCCCCTCTAGTATTGCCGATAAAGAGTTACCTAAAACAAAATGATAACAATTAGATTACAACTCCCCACAACAAATTTATTGTACGATTGTTTTATAATGTTTTATTGTCTTACCATAGAACTTAGATTTGGCCAGGATACTTCCACTGACACAGAACCCATCCTTTTTGTTACAGACATAAAAGGCTGACACAGGGGGATGATGGGATACCTAGATGAAGAAATACACCCACATTACTACAAACCAGAAACTGCCAAATTGTGCTGAATTGTGGGTAACATAATACTAGGGGCCTAGCTGCCAACCAAATTAATTTCCCTTAAAACACAGGCCTCAAGATGTGAAAGTAATGAGAGGTACCACCTAGCCTTTGGGAAATGTCTATGTTATGAACATATAACATGTTCATACAGTTGCAAATATATTAGAATTAAATGCCATGTGTTTATATAAAAGCTTTTTTGTTGTATACAAATTTGGATTGCCCAATTATATTTTACCCTTGACTTTCTACCCAATTTAAAATATCTAATTATGTTCCTGTGGCAATGCGCCCCGCCCCTGTGTGCATTTATGTGTTGTGTGTTGCGTGTGTTAATGTTGGTGTATAGATTGGTACACGGGATATAAACGGGTCTGTGTTTCACGTGTGTTTAAAAAGTGTAGATTTGTATTTAGGCACGAGGAGAGCACAAATCACTTCACGTGCTGGTTAAATGTAATATGTGAGCACGGGGTTGCACAGAATTAATTCACGTGCTGGGATTCAAGTGAGTAATTAATTAGTAATTGAATCCCAGCACAACAGTATAAATAGATGCACGTTTAGTCACTCGTGGTTAGGTGTTCGGTGAGTGGAGAACGGGAGAGAGAGGAGAAACTAAAAAGTGAATAATAAGAAAGAAAGAACGTAAATATTGCTTTACTCACCGTGTTTGTTCGTCCCTGTTTGTTAGTGTGTGTTCGTTTTTGTTTGTCTCTTTATTTTGGCGCAAGTGCCGTGTCCCGTGTTTTTGTGTTTAAAACCTTTTATTTTCTGTTTATTAAATGCTGAGCGCGATCACGCGCCCAGCTTATACCAAACCCCATCTCTCTGTCGTTTGTGTTCCTGTTTCTGGTCTGACGCCACCCACTCCAGCCGTCTTTGTGACAGTTCCTCAACATAATTCCCCAACTCTGGAGTGGGCATCCTCCGATCCCCAAGCCCATCACCTCTTCACCCCAAGAGATTGAAGATGATGTTAGTAAGAGCCACTGTCCACAGAGCCAAAGCAACACTCCCTGTGGAATCTCCAGTGAAGATCAGCAACTTCACACTTACAATATGGGGACCAAAAAGCTTTTCTTAACTCACCTGTTCCGCAACGTAAAACGTGCAGCTGTCGGTCTCCGGGTGGAGCCAGCAGCAACGAAACGTCTCCCCCAGTATTGGGTTGTATGGCTTCTTCAGCCCCTGCCAGAGGAACCACAAAGCATGTTGAACACCCTTGAATGGGGCTGATGTTTACTGCAGTACAATTTTATGAACTCAAGGGTCCAGGGCATGGTATGATGTACCCATAGACACCTTTTCTATTGTTGAGGGAAAGCGACGGGGGAAGACTAAGATTCCTTGTAATATGGTTTCTTCGTAGGATGATGAACCACACAGAGTGAACTCCTGGTCATTTTGCTTGGGTCAGGAGAACAAATAGATCTCTATCCACGAGTTCATTGCAATGTAGTCCTTTTTGGCACCAAAGTAGGTATCCTTCTGACCCAAGCAAAATGGAGACCAGGAGTTCACTCTATGGAACCCATCAGACGAGGTAAGAAACATTATTCTGCCGGAAGCGGTTCAACTGGAGCACGCTCTCCTTCAGCTTAAATGTAATTGCACACCCCAGTAACCAACAATCACATTGGCACTGTTATTAGAAGAGTACTCTGTGTCATTATGTGAAGAGATCAGAGCTGAAGGCCAGGCTATTACTTAACTAATGAAGTGCAGCGTGTATCAGGAGAGTTTGAAGCTAGACAGTATTTTATGAACAGCAAGACAAAAGTAATGCTTATGGTTTATAGGTGTATAGTAAGTATACTGTAGGTACAGAGCACCAGTGTAGAAAGGCTTACAGCATGTTCTGGAATGATCAAAATTAAAGACACAGGGCACTTAGCTACTTTTAGACCACTATATTTACTACTACAGGTTAATAAAGACTTGGGAGTCTCTGTTACTGGATGCAAGATGAGACACTGGAAGTACTGAAGACTGTAAGCCCGCTCACCTTTGGCTTCTTATAAAAGCCAGACAGATACCACCTCAGGACCTGCTTCATTCGACTGTATGCGCTCTCTTCCACGGAAGCCCTGAAGAATTCAAAGCAGCAAGGGTGCCACATTAATGACTCAACGCATGCAAAACATGTTGAAAAAATATAGATTATTTCTCAATTCAGAAGTTTTTAAAATATTAAAAAATGACCAGGTGTTCCTTTTTACTAAATTCAAAATGAAAGACCAGCCACACGTTTGGGGGGAGTACCCTCTATTTAATCTTCAGTGTAAGCTGTGGGTACCGAGCCAGTACATATGCTTACTGGGAGAGGAAGTCTGCATGGTAGTAGTAATCAGACAGCTTGTCCAGGAAGGAGCGGGGCTCCAGGATGAAGGTGGGCAGCACCACGCGAGACAGGTCCATCCCCGGCCGCAGCTGCTTCAGGATGGTCCACATCAGACCCTTGTTCTCCTCCGAGACTGTCTCCGTCTGGGACGCCACTCCAGCCTGGGGAGGGAAGTTAGAGACTGAAAACTGACTGTCCTCCGAAGCGTGTGCCGTCAGCCGACCGCTTTTTTTCACACTGCGGACTCACCATGCAGCCACCCAAGAGCTACAGCGTCGGAGGACAACGCAGCTCTCGGGCAGCTTACAGGCAAGCCCGCAGGCACCCGGCCAGACTACAGGGGTCGCTGGTGCGAGGTGAGCCGAGGACACCCTGGCCGACCTAACCCTCCCTCCCCCCGGCGACGCTCAGCCAATTGTGCGCTGCCCCCTGGGAGCTCCCATCCACGGTCGGCTGTGGAATAGCCTGGACTCGAACCGGTGACGTCCAGGCTATAGAGCGCATCCTGCACTCCACGCAGAGCGCCTTTACCGGATGCGCCACTCGGGAGCCCACTGCGATTGATTTTTATGCTATTTCATTCATCACTATAGCATGTACAGCCATTGCTTTGCTTCACATTTCTAAAACAAATTCATTTTCACTTTAAAAAGACTATTCATGATAAATTAACTTAAGTATTATCTAACTAAAGAAAAAAAGGCTATGTATTCTGGATGCACTTAAACTTACCTATTTTACATAGATTTTGAAAGACATATTTCTTTTTACAGAGGCTGCTCTAAAGCAATATCAGAAAATGGCTTATGCAAGAGCATTTTAAAGTGTTGTAAAAACAGCCTTTCAGCAGTCTACTACCTGTGCTGGGGGCTAAGGACCTGTTTCAGTGAATCAACAGACGTAAAGCTGTACTTCTTTCCAAAGTACTTTGGCCTAGAAGAGAGAGACTTATACAAGGGCAATCTTTCTCCCAAGCACTGCACTGCATTAGAAATGCATTCTTCTTCACGATAACTGCATTAGCTTTGCTTTGCTCAAGGGGAAGGTTATGCAGCTCCTATCATCCAGTGTGATGGAATTCTATTATAGCGCAAACTGAGAGAATTATTCATCTAGTGCAAAAAGAAATAAGAGCCCAAATCTATTTACAATAGAAATCCTGATCCTTTTTGAAGAGCGTTACTACAACTTCCTAAATGTGTAAACTGCAGCAAAGAACATTGAATCCTTTACACATACACAATAACAAGAAGCACGTCAAATGATACTTATCCCCTGCCCGGCTGTAAAATCTAAATTAGAGTCATCAAGTCCACTGTTTGACATACAGACAGATGCCTTCATACACATTCTGACACTTATCTTTCGTCTCACATTGACGACCCAAAAAGCCCTTGTGGGGAACTAACTAGAAGCCTCTCGTAATGGTCGTTAACAGAGGACATAGTGCAATGAACCTTGCTGATCGCAACCCTTTTAAAAATATCAATGATATGATGAAAAAGTGAAACAAAACAATAATTAGAAACCAAATACCGCAAAAGATATGCGGGGAAGAGAATGATTTCATTTTGTACCCCTCACATTCTTTCTTAAAAGCTCAAGTTTACCTCGGCCATCTCCTCTCGGCCCTGCTCTACATAGGAGGTTGCCTGCAGCTCGACGAGGACGTCTTTCTGCGTCTCTGACTGGTCCGTGTCGCTTTCCTCGGTTACCCTCCGGCTGCTTTCATTGGCCCCGCAATCTGATTTGTCAGAATAGCCATCATTCTCCATATGATGATTTCCTGACTCATTCATCCTTTAAAATAATATATAAAATGAGAAAAATATATACATTTGAAACCACTATTTGAAGTGGGCGGCTGCTTTTCAACATTGGAACTCCAAGCACATCACTATGGAGATTATTTCATCATAAGCCTGTCACAATCTTCTAGATCTTTATATTCGCATCCTTCTATAGGCAGCCAATCAGGTGATACTGCAAGACTGCGTAACATTGTACCTTCTGATCTTACCTGTTGTGCATTCATATATAATATGTATAGGTCTTAAAATGTGCAGTTCTGAAAGAAACACATAGCAAACATGCATTTTCTTCAACCTAGTGTAGCACCAGATATCATATTTAAAAAAAAAATAAAACATGCATGCTATTAATTAAAACCTTAATTAAAACAATTTAAAATAAACACATATGTTTGCTAAAGTATGTGTTTCTTTCAAAACTGCACATTCGTGACCTATTTAACGAATAGATGTTCTGGGGAGAAAATGTATGAAACTATTTTGTTAGCTACAGTCACTTTAATGATCATGTTCATTTAACAAACAAGCTAAAAGTGTGTCCTGTGTGACAGCCATTAGATTTATAGACAAGATTTGCTCATTTCTGTGCATATCTACGTGCGTCTGTCTGGCTCTGCTTACTGGAAGAGTTCTTGATGGGACAGGGTGGAAGACTGCAGCAGGTTGAGGATGTGGGAGGAGTTGGAGGAGCAGCAGAGGTCCACATCCTTGCCCAGCTTGGAGCTGAGCTTGTACAGACTGGAGCAGCTCAGTGCCAGTTCAATAGCGTCCATCCAGCAGCGACCTGCACAGAACACAGGAACAACATCGCTGACACAGCAGACCCACCACTCACAGACACTGCTGAGGTTTACACATGGATTTCATGACTATCAATTACAACACATATCCAAAAGCACACTGTGAAATGTATTCTGTAGGCACCTGGAGTCGCAAGGGGATACGTAGAAATGACTATGAAAACCTTTTATAAACAAATTCAAAATCATCTGTATCATCCATATGTCCAGAGGTATAAACACAGTGCAGTGAAATGGTCAGTGTTCTCTGGATACCACCTGTAATTGAAGTAATCATATTGGGTATAGTTATTGATTTGGAACGCACATTGAAGCTCGTTCGTAGACAAATTCTCCAGGAGCATCTACACATAACCCTACTCCTGACCTTAAATCTCAGTTTCACCCCAAAACTTTTACTTAGGCCTCCAGTGCATAATACAGCAAAATCCACCTACGCACCATTGATTTGCTGTAAGCACGGTCATATTAAATCAATAACTGCATGTAGTTATCTCTAAATTTGATGACACAGCAAAGCCATATGTAGTAGTGTAGCATTCTCTCCTACATGAGATGACATAAAACCTATAGAACGGACTTACTTTTTTTACAATGGCCTTTATGATATGGCCCTAATTCCGTTCCCATTGAAAGTCATACATACTTCTGCTGCAGACACTATTATACTACTTGCAATAATGTTTGCATTTTTCAGAATCCCACTAATGAATAAACAATTGCCATTTATAAATAATGAATACAAATACAGCCAATTTAAAACCACTGAATCGTGTGTTCAATCACTGCCACTTATGAAAGCTGCCCTTTAAAAAAAAAATCATAATCTTGGTTCACTGGGTTAGTGGTTTGTCTCCTGCTATCTGCTATTTATTTTTTCAATACCAATTAAGTCATGTATTGGACCCCAGTGCTGTGATCATCAGCCCAGTGGACGGTATGAAATCCTCACCATCAGACTCAGAGGCTGCTCTGAAGATGAGATGGCTGCTGGGTAGTGGCTGTGTGAATGAGCCTACATTCTCCCCCTTTGGACCCTGGAACAGAATAAAAGTTTTTCACATCTTAAACAAGACGATTTAACAATATACACTGACAGCTGTCCAATAAATAGCTAACTATTGTTGTTTTTGCAATCAGTCAGAGAATACAATAGGTTCATTGCAGCTGAAGTGGACCAGCCTGTTGACTGTTTTTTTTTTTGTTCGCCCTTAACAAGCTTTAACACATTAAATGTCATTTGAGTAGGTCATCCCCACATTGAGTCATTAAAAACTGGCATTGTTACTGCCTTCAGCCACTTTCTCACCATGTGGGGCTGCGTGATTTACACAGCTTTTTGCATGCACACTGCGATAACTGCCCACCACACTTTTCACAATCACATGTTGTTTGCCAACAGCATATGAAGGAAATTTGGTCCACTTGAGCTGGAATGACTCCTACAGGAGCCAAACGCCTAATATTCTTCCTGAAAATCATGAACTTTCTTTAAAAGTGGTTGTAGCTAACAAAATACTTCCATAAGCCCTACCTGTCATGCATTCCATTGCCTATTAAGGTCTCAAATGTGCAGTTCCAAATATCGCAAACATGCATCATTTTCATTTTAAAGCATTACATCTGGTACTGCACAAGGTAAAATGAAATTGCTGCCTTGCCTTCCAGGAAGACTGTTACACTTGCACTTCTTGGCTCATTTCAGCTCAGCAATGTCTTCGGGGTCAAGACTCTTACTGGCTACAAAGCATGTCAGTCATTATGGGAAGCAGCTGGTTGGTTACTAACAGGAAAGGGCTGAAAGGAATCAAATCCTTGGATCTCTGGACCCCTCTCTCACCTTCATGGCCCAGATAGACTTGTCCAGTGGATGGTAGAGTTTGAAGCAGAAGCCATCCTTTTTGGAAGGCCTCTCGATGAGCTTGCAGGCATTGAGGAGAGTGGTCCCCACCCAGTGGTCCACCTTGGGGGTCTTGAAGATCAGCAGCACCCCAGGCTTCAGCACGCACCACAGCTTCGTCCAGCTTTTGAGAGAGCCGCGGATCTGAAAGACCGCCATCCCCAATTAGGATTGCACTGGCTTACGGATGGATAACACATATCACAAAAATGTTTTTAGACCGCTTCGGCTGCCCACATCTTCAGTGCTACATTAATATTTGTATCAGCTACGCCTCTCTAGTATATTAAAGGTAATCTAATGAATCACTGTACATGAAGTGGGACAAAGAACTTATTGAAAACAGAGCAGCGATTACTGAGGATGACGGAGGGAAGCCAAGATCTGTTATTAAAACATGGAAGCACCGCCGAGATGATTTCATTGATATGAATCTTGTAATTTATTTATTACAATATAATATTTCCTCATGCCACCCCTGTACACTAGGTGTATACAATTTGCTCAAAATACTTTATAAAGTTCCCCAGTGGGACAATTGAAATAATATACTCTATACAACAGAACATTTAGTACCAAACAAATATTTGTAACATTGTTCATATATTAAAAATCAGTTTAATAATTTAGGAACATTCACCTTTTGATTAACTTAAAATAACTTACTAAAATGTCAAGGTGTGCTTGAAGTATTTACTATTCACAATAACAGAACAAATATTGGTATTGTGGAAACTGCACAGGGCAGACTGAGGTCTAAGAAGTAAAAAGCCTGCTGTTCAATTTCTCTTCATATGCTCCATTACACACTCTCTATCACTCTTGGACTCCAATCCACTGTAATTTGGTTGCCATTGTGAAAAAGGATGTCGACAGCAATAGAACTGCAATAAATCGCTCATGAGTGAGCATTACCACGGTAGTTGACCTTGTCTGATGTGTTAATGGCCATTACTCAGGGTTCAAAAGCTTAAAAATCAGACATGTGCAGAGCTACTCGTTTTAAGGGCAGCAGTGTGGAGTAGTGGTTAGGGCTCTGGACTCTTGACCGGAGGGTCGTGGGTTCAATCCCCGGTGGGGACACTGCTGCTGTACCCTTGGGCAAGGTACTTTACCTAGATTGCTCCAGTAAAAAACCCAACTGTATAAATGGGTAATTGTATGTAAAAATAATGTGATATCTTGTAAGTCGCCCTGGATAAGGGCGTCTGCTAAGAAATAAATTATTTATTTATTTATTTATTTATTTAAGACCCAACAGATGGAGGGACATTCATTAGCTGGCAATGGACTACATCAATCAAACGTTAAGCAAATGCAGAGCTGCCAGACTCACAATGCGACACTGTACCATCACATCACCTACACACAAGACCTTACAAGAACAGTACTCTATACCCTATAAGGGGTTCAGAGGCAATACGTATTGAGTACAGTGTCCAGGCTGTGCCAAGGTGCCGATCCTCACTGGGGATTCCACAGGCAATGCTGCATTGGCTTTGGCGCTCCCGTGGGTTAGGAAGCAAAATCGTCAGGGACTGCATCTGCTCATTGCACGACAGTGCCCCCCCCCCCTTATTTGACTTCATCGCTTAAAGGCCGTAACATTGGTACCGGCAATTCCCAGTTTGCTGCAAGTCTGGCCTACCTTCAGCCAGTTGGCCATGATTACCACACTGGGGTCCTTGAGCGCACTGAACAGCTCCTTCGCCGCTCTCTTCTTTTCCTGTCTGTAATTCTTCTTCTGGACCTGCTCAAAATAGCAAAAGCGGTTGGTGAGGATTTCACAGCTGAAGCATTTATCAGAGTAAGCACCTCACAAAATCACAGTGAGTTAAGGAAGCGTCTTAACTGTGCACTGAACTGTGAGCTGCTTATCGAAAGGGGTTGCTGTACACTGAACATATATTAAAATAGGTGCTTATGTATTGTGGGATGCAGCTTACACAGTGTAAGTGCATGGGTTTATATGCCGGGTAATTTTACTTAAAACGAAAATCCACCTACAATGCTCTTCAATGAATTTTACTAATTTACCACGCATTAGTATTAAGCAGGTCTTGCATGTGCACTGCTCTGCAGCCACTGGTGTGTTTTAACTCTTTTGTAAGCGAATATTTGAAAGCAAAATAGCAGCTGCATTTTTCACTGAAAACAGTGACTATATAAGTACTACATTGGCTGGATTTGAACCCCAGTTTCCAGGAGTGAAATGCTGGAGTTATACTGGAATGTTTCACTAGGTGGCGCCCGTTTCATATTATTACTGAAAACCCCGTAAAGTGGTTATTTTAACACTGAATGGCAGGACTGAAGCGCGACTTTCTTCAGATCTGTGTCAGGAAGCTGGAGCTGTATGAAAACTCACTATATGCAGTATCTGTATCACTTCCATGTAACAGTATGGTACTGAACAGTTTTCAGATCCACTACAGACAGTTTTCCCTTCTGTTTTAAAGGCCTTGCATCCTTTTTTCACAAGGCAAAACCAGAAGTGGTAAGACTCTGACCCCAGTCAAAACCACATAAATACAGATATATTTATATGCAGTTACAACCCCCAACAACATCGGCCCGCTAAAAATTGCATTTTATAAACTGGGTCTGCTAGCATTAAGGTTCTTAAAGTGGGTCTGCTAAACTGCAGACACTCACCAATTAATTCGATTTTTTTGTCAACAAAAAGACCCGCAACAGTAAAATTTGTTAAGTTAGCTTCATTTAATTACAGCACTGTTACCATGTCTGTCACTTCCATAACAGGTCTTGTCTTTCTACAAAACATGCAACATCTTATTTTATTTAAAAAAGGAAACATTTTATATCCCAACATTTAAGAGATTTTTTTTTATTGTATATCATTGTGGACACTCTGTAAATTGTGTTACACACACAGTGCAAGAACTCTGCTTCCTGAGGCAATTCTTACCTTGCCTCAGAGCAGTGCCATGTTACTATGGCAACATGCTTTTGACGCATGCTCAGCAGAATGTTCAAATGCCGTAGCTGTACTTAAAGTGTATGAGATAAAAACGTATAGTTATTTGTTAACATTTCACAGTTGACAAAATATACTGTTAAATGTCACACGTGTTGGCGAACCAGCAACTTCAGTTTTTCAACAACGAGGGCCGCCTTGCTGGCTCAACCGATTTTCTAATACACAGTACATGCTGGCGATTTTTACTCTGGCCTGGATCAGAAGTTCTGAAAACTGATCCTTGATCAACAATCTATCTTGACTGGTGATGTTACTGCTGTTTTTAGAGTGCTAGTGTCTTCAAGCTGGAGTTTACCTATTATAAAAACTGACCCATCAGTCTGCGGAGTTCGGCATGTGAGCTGTTCTGTTGTTGATGGTGAAATCGGTGATGTGTCTGCAAGGGGGGGGGGGGGGGGGGGATGTGTGTCCCCTTGTACAATATTTTTGGATTGTCTATTTGACCCCATTTGTACTCATTTCTTGAAGATTAACTCATAGGATTCTGTGGTTTTTGTATGAAATGCCTTTTTTCTGTAAACTGTATTTATAAATCATTTAGTTACACTAAAGGTATTTTGCAAAATTAAATGCATCTAAACCCAGCATGACAGAAACCCCACAGGAACCCCCCACCCCTTGTCCGTGGAGGGAACGCACCTTGAGTGACTCCTTCTTTGTCATCTTGTCAGTAGGCGAGGTGAACTCCTTATCATGGCCATTGGAGAGCTTGGAATCAGACTGGGAAAAAGATACAAAATGAAAACAGGAGATTTTCAACGAAAGCTAAAATCCTGCCAAAAAAGTAACCCTAATGGAACAAGGAGTCCACAAGTTAATAGACAGTCCTCTTAGTATCACAATGTTTTAACATGTCTTGAAGACAGACTTTGGCACATACTTAACACTGCACAACAGCACTGAATTTGGCTGAAAGTTAGTTAGAGACATAATAAATAATTCAAACTTCATATGAGCAACGGAACTCGGACTGATAGAAACAGATTCCATTATCCCCCAGATTCTGTTTCTTTCAAAATCGCCTTCACAAAATTCCTGAGCATCATAATTGGATAAACACTTCTCTAAGATATGACTCTAAAGTGAGACATTCGCTTTTACTGTAAGATTGGTGCCTTTGTAATGTAGAACTATCTAGTTTTGTGCTGGATCATTAATTAAACCAGGTTCATTTCCAGGACACATTTTCTTCTTTACAAATCTTCTAATAAAAATGCTAATTCACACCACAGTGACTGCAACAGAATGTCTGTCGAGTTAATTAAAATTTATCACAAGAAGGATCTTATAAAGCCAATGATTCATTCTTATAAAAGGGCATAAATGGTTCAATAAACCTCTACTGACACCCCAATGCGCTGAACTTGAAAGTCCCTCTGAACCCAATACAGGGAGCTTCCAGGCACAGCATAAGCAGCTTTCAGTCACACGCAGACAACACTGTCACTGTAAACACCACAGGCAGACAGGCAGGCAGGCAGGCAGGCAGGCAGGCAGGCAGACAGGCAGGCAGCGGTCGGTGGCCATTGAGTTTGACCTGCTCATAAAAGATAAGAAAACCTCAAGCTCTGGATTCGCATGTTATTGCATTGCTGCAAACAGCCTGCTTGAAGAGCCTGCTTGAAGAGCCTACAAGGTTTTATCCGCGTTTCATAGACTTGATTCACCAGACCAGATTTGATGAGCTACGTCGTTATCTGCTATAGACTCACAATAGAGTAATAAATACTGTATGTCAGCGAGATCCATCCAGTTAGGGGTGTCAGTACCTGTATGGTAAAAATGTAAATTTGACAGACAGACAGCTTCCACACACCTTCAGATGATGATATTCACTGACCTGTTCTATAGAAAAAAAATGGGTATATAGAATATTTAGTTTACCACCAGATTCTGATACTATCAGTAAGCTAAAGAAGGTTCTTCACAAGTTTCATCGCTAGCCAGTTGTTCTCTTAAAAGGTATTCAAAATAAATAAAAAAATGATTTATGTATGAACCTACATTCATAATGCAACCTGCTTTAAAAAAAAAAAAAAATCATCATACTGGCACCTCTCGGAATTCCTTCATCTGCAAATTCCATTCCAAACGGTGACATCACAATCAACCATCTATCTCAGCCACTTAATGGTGTTCTCGTTCTTACCTTTTCCCTAGAAATTAACTTAGTAAAGGTTTGTTATGAATGGAACACATTATAGTTGGATTATAAATAGTAAAGCAGTATATAAAATAGGAGTTAAAGGATTAGTCAAATAATTGATAACTGTTTAAAATTATTTAATGCCAACAGCGTAAAATACACATCTGTTATCTTCATCATAATTAAAATCTATTTGTGATAGGCCATAGAAAAAGGTTTAACAGAACAAGCAGATCCTTCCTTAAGGTCTAGAATTTAATTTTACAACTTGTATTGACTTGTAAACTGTGTAAAGATGCTAATCTCATGACATGACACCAGTGTCTGATAGGAGGGAATCTCTGGGCTAATCTAAGGAACTCTGTCTTAGCACTCCATCAATAACATCACGGACTGGACTAAGTTTCCTGCTAGCCGGTCAGGCTTGTCAGTTCAGCCTCCCAAGCCTCCAAGCCACTGCAGATTTGAATACGGCTAACCCTTTCTTGACAGCAACCCTTGTTCTTTGTATGGATTAAGCACTGGAAATAATGTTTGTTCTAGGAATTTCTTGTAGTGGAGTTACTGTGGTACTTATGCAGTATTTTATTTTTGGATATTAACCCAGTACATTGTGTGGGGGTACACTATACACGTCTAATGTTTTGTATTTTTCAGTAATCTTTGGTACAGAATCTAGTCTAGTTTTGCAAACTCTTTTTGACTCCATCAGCAACTTTGCAAAAAAGGTTTACCTAGGATAACTAAATTAAAACATTCTTATACTGCGTCATGAAAATTCCAGGGAACGTCCTGCTGCATCCCTTTCTACACACATCTGAACACAAGAACACAAGAACCCGTCCTGCTCAGGAGTCGACTGTTATGATGGCTTAGGCAGATTTAAAAAAGCACCACTTTAGTCTTGAACAAAATCACACACTCATTAAAATACAGTGCACACTGCTGGTATTTTAGAATTCAAAGATAATACAATTGACAGTGTACCTGTTTTACATTAAAACACTAACTTTGTTGTTATTTTTGTTGCATTTTGACAAATGTTTGCAGGCGATTTACAATTATACCATTCATTTGCTGAAGGCATACAAAAATAACTGGATCCTGTGACATTCTATCCCCGAGACCTACTGTATGAATTGTGTGTGAGCTGCAATTACACAGCAATGGGGAAATAGAAGGATCTCACAAGGTGCCTGGCAGCAGGTGTCCATGCCACCAGCTCATCCCTCAGGGCAGTGTCCATCAAGAACACTGACAACCGTGTTGAACTAAAAGGTTGCAGGCGGTTTGCAGTACAGCTGTAGGTGTTGCACAACAGAAGCTACTCACCTTACTGTTGGACATGGGAGTGTTGCTGACCTCATCTTTCAGAACTGGTAGACCATTCCTCTCAAGAGCGGTATCTGCCATTCACACAAACAACAGGCACCACTTTAGGTGGAGAAGCAGAGAAGTCAAGTGAATAACTGAGCTGCATGACTAGGATGAGAGAGTTAAACTGTTTAAAAAAAAAAAAGGGGGGGGGGATGATTTTTTCAACACACTATTTTGTTTTAATAAATTAGTTTCACTGTTGGTTAAAAAAAACAAAAAACAAGAGAGAGTTTTAGGTATAGTCTCAGCGTATTCACTCATTATTCAGGACTGTGTGTGGAACAACAAGTGTGAATTTCAAAGCAAAACAGGCCCAAACTCATTATGTAAACCAAACTGATCCTGTATTAATTGTGTTAATTGTGAATTAATTGTGTGGCTGTGATATGTTTTTTTTTCTGAATGATTGTAATAACTTACAAAAATCACTGTGAACTGTAAGACCAGCACTGGATCGAGGATAAAGAGCACTTGTTTTCTGTTCTTGCAATACACCACTCATTTCAATCAGAGAGCCATTAAATCTTACCTGTCCAGCACTTCCATTTGCTACATACAGTAGGTCTCAAATGCACAGTCTTGAAAGAAACACATGTTGTAATAAATCACGATCTCTGATACTAGGTTACAGAAAGTTTCCACTTTCTATGCCTCGCTCTGAGGAAGTCAGGCCAGTGAATAGGGGAAGCAGCTGGTCGGTTAGAGTGTTACAGAACACCTTGCAAAGTTTACATGAATTGCCTAACATTACCTTTGCAATGTCCTAGCATACTAGTGTAGTACCAGATATCAGGTTTTAAAATGAAAATGCATGTTTACTAAAACATTTTTTTCTTTCAAAACTGCACATTTGAGACCAATGTACTGTAGTGAATAAAGGTGCACAACATGTTTATAAAATAATTTTGTATAAACTACCTTTAGGGTTATCTCAATGATGAAAGCCAGTGCGATCATGGCCCTAGCAGATAGCAATGTACGGTGGCGCAGAGGCAGCTGTTTACCTGGACTCAGGGGGTAGATGTCGTTGTCTCCCCCATAGGAGAGGTTCCTCGTCAGCTTGTGTGGATCGATCTTCTGAGGAGTGGATGTGTTCGGACAGAGAGAAAATCTTCGACGAAACAAGTTCTCCTCCTTCATCCTCTGGGCTGTGTGCGTTTTCTAAACATAATAAAAAAAAAAAAGAGGGAAAAATAAATTCATTAGCATTGGAACAGCACGTCAACATTAAGCAAACTCATGTCATGTGATTTAAAGTGATTGTAGCTACCAAAATAGTTCCACAACAGGCATCATGTTTTAAAATTAAAATACTACATGTGTTTATTGAGAACTGCACATTTTAGAACTACATACATAATGCAATAAATTATTTTGTTTGCTCCAATTACTTTAGAATACAGCTTGATACTTATGAAACTGTTGCACACTGCTAAAGAAGTCTGTTTCATAAATATATTTTTATTTATTAAACAGACTTTAAAGTCCCTTCTTTAAACAAGTCACGAGTTAACGCTGAGTGAACTACATTGACATTGGCAATAGTGTATGCTGTAGAACTAATAGCACGAGGTGTGGCAAGTCATTTTCTCCCAGCTGCTATGCATGACAAGAACACAGCACATCTGGAGTGTGTTATGAGGAAGTGTTTTGCAGGGAGATCAACACAATTATATGGAATATAAACACGATTAGGCATGTTTCAGTATTAAAATATAGGACTTTCACATAGGGCCCCGTGTTCCACTGTGTTGTAATGAGAAAGGTATGACTAGTGATTACACAATCATTAATTAAACTTTCCCTTTTTCTTAAATTACAATTATCGCTTGCTACTTAAAATCATGGATATTTAACTTATGAAGGGGCATGTTCAACACATAATAAAAGGAAGGTGGAAAATCTAGGCCATAGTTTCCTTCTTCTAAATTGGAGTGAGACACTAGATTATGGTTGGAATTTTACTTCAGTGTCATACTTTTACTGATCTGTGTTCCTCGTTTCAGCCTCTGGAATTTGATGTACAGTACAGTGCCCTTTCCTTGTGACTAACTGTTCCTGGATAGAGATTCTTCTACCTTCCACTGACATTCTCAATCGTCTCAATGTAATCTACTTATTTTACACCTCATCTGAATTTCTTTTCCTTTTAACACCCTATCAGTTTTAATTCGTCATGTGGGGCGGGATTAGAAATATTAAATCTCTCTGTGTATTCATAATATTCTCCATGCAACACTGCAGCCATTTATCCTAAAAGACTACAATACAGTACCACTAAAATCTTGAAAGAGGAATTCAAAAACACACATGCAGCTTGATTTTCATTCCAGCCCAGAGCATCCCCTACTGTAGAAAAATACATGTCGCAGAAAAGTAAAAGGGCCCAGTGAATTGAAGTAAAACCTGCGTTCAACAGGCAAAGCGCTCTGTCGTGTCACTACATAACATAAGTTAGCTCTTCTTGAATGGTGTGAGTCAACACCATGGCTTTAACGGCAGTGAATTCAAACACATACAGACTGTACAGATTGAAAACTATGTTAAAAGCATTGTTCCTCAGGTGGCTACAGTGCAGTTTACGCTTGCAATTAAGATGTTTCTATTATATGCAAGTATTGTTGTATAGCAAAATAAAAAACTTTCCAAAAATGGAACAATTTATTTTTTCAACAATTATTCAACCCAGCAATATTTTTATACAGCAAATCAAATAAAAACTTTCCAAAGAAATTATTTCTTCAACGATTTTTTAAATACATCTGTGGATGACTTTAGAAAACACATTTGCTTGTTTCAAGATGAAAAGTACCGTATTTTTTTTTTTTTCATGAGATTTTTAGACATGTTACCTGTAATAGTTTAGAGTTTACATATTTGAATGTTGAAGAGATGCATGTAAAACATGGAGGACAGCAGGATGTGTACAGTGTCAAGTTTATGTATTCAATATTTATTCAGTGTTTTCCGTATCTGTACAGCTCACACATGCTGTGCACATGGACAGTCTAGCCCACATTACCACACAAATACAATGGAGGGCTTCTTGTGGCTTTGATTGGTTGCAAAAATCTGTAATATGTTAACATACATTTAGGAAATTACTGGAAACAGAATGTACAGTAAAACATCCCTCTTTTACAGCAAAGCTCTTACCTGTAGTACCAACCCAACTTTAGAAAGCTGTGTCGGGTTATAACAAAAGCAACACATTTTAAAAGGATGGCCTTAATTGGAAAATACTTCTGTAACAGGGGAGATCTGTGCTGACTCTTCTGACGTGTTCATAGTGCTGCAGGGAGAGGGCAGCAGCTCGTCAATATCTGCCTGTCAGTCATGGCAGTGACACGGAGAGGGGAAAGAGTGGGTGTGCGGACTTTCCTTCTCTCTGAGTGGCTGGGAGGCGGGTCTTGGGGGAATTGCTGACCCTATAAGTTTCATTCTGCTGTTCCCTCAGGGCTGCCCACGGAGACGTAAAACGGCGTGCGGAAGCGCTGGAGGAAAATCAGCCGGGATGAAAAATCCCGGCGAGACAAATAAATAAGAAAACAAAGAAAGAAAGATTTAGCAGTAGCGGGGAAAAAGAAAACTCTTGGGCAGCCCCGATAAAGTGGATAGCAGGCTGAGGGAGCCGCTAGAGTAGGACGGAGACCCGGGCCGTACGAGTAGCGACGGTTGGGGAGAAGCTGCCGAGTGCAGCACTTTTTATTTTGTAGTTTTGTTTACTGTGTTTTGTTTTCTCTGTTTCTTTTGCCTTTTGATTAGTATTTTTTGTTCTAACCTCTGTACCCTGTACCGCTCCGGTATAGTTGTGGCTCTGTCGCTACCATAGCTGGTACGGCAGGCCACAGACAACAGCGCCCTCTGCGGGCTGAACCCAAAATAAGTTTCTAATAAAACTGGGCACCTGTGCGGTGTTTTCAGCCTCATTTCTGTCTCCTGTGTCAGTGAATTACCCACCACCCTTCCACAACTTCATTCAAGTATATCTAGAGAACAGTATTGACACCATTATCAGAATCTTTAACATTGTCAATACTCAAAACCGACAACCAAACTGTGAAAAGAAGGTGAATTTTGACTGTAGAAAGTAGTCTACAGTATTCTAGTTTTAAACAAAAGAGAAATGGTCTGACCAGGATGCTTTAATATAGTATGTTGTTTAGCTTTTATTCAAAATAAAGTTGATTGAACATTTTGGAAACATCGTGGTTTATGATATGATAATATGTGTTCCAACAGTGTCTGGACAAACATTACTTTGCTCATGTTTCTACCTCCCACTGTTCAGAAACCATGCAGCTTTATAAAATACAAGAACTTCTCATGCTCAGAAATGTCCAGAATAGCTATTTCCAAGTATCCAGTGTTAGAAATAATTTCATCTGCAGGTTCCCACCCTCCCATCTCTCAAAGCCAGGCCCTTCATCTCTACCAAACTAGACTGTCATTTCAGATAACAACCCTCCCCCTCCACACACACTGGAGCGCTGACCTTAGCTGGCCTACCTATCACTCTGTGATGCAGGAATTCATTCACAGACACAGCAGCAACTTGAGGGACACTGATGTGGAAATACAGGACGCAATGTATAAGCGTATTGCTTCAATGACCGCACAAACCTAGCTGTTTACTTGCACATGATAAAACGTTTGAACAAAGTCTATTTAGTGTCGTAAAAAAAAAAAAAAAAACATAATGCATGGTCTTGTGGCGAGAGCTGTGGTTATCTTTTTGCTAAAGCTTAAACTGACTACAGTTACTCAGGGTAATTTAATAGAAAATCTATGTAAAACAGGTAATGGTCCCCTTGTAGAATATACATCCACTAGCCAAGAATCTTAGGTCACAGTGAGGTTCAAGATATTACAGCAGCTCTGATAAATGCACAAATCTGTTTCTTTCGATCTAGGCAATGTAGCAAGTACCCTGCTCAATGGGAAAGTTACACAAGAGATGATTTATAATGCAACCCAAAGAAAATCTGAACTCCAAAAGAAAACCTCTGGGAACAGCATGCAAGTACAGGCAAGACTGGCCTCTTGAAGTGGAAGACTAGACTACTGATCAGTTTGAAAACAAACATTTGCCTCAAGATTTCCTTTGTGAGATGGATACTGTACAGAACAAGTTAAAAAGCACAGTGCAGTACATTGATGGTGCTGCACCATTTTCTTTCAGGACTGCAGTAGCCTACAGTATATGTTTTTTTTTTTGTAATACAATTTCACATCTTCGTAAAGCGGCATGCTGTCTAATCCAGCACAACATTCAAGTCCCATGTCTGGACAGGATCAGACAGGTTTTACTGTGTAAATAAGGACACCTCACAAATTCACTGCCCTTAATATATTCGTTTTTTTGTGTGTGTAATTCACTATGTAGAAGAAACACGACCTACATTCAAAGTACTCTTGTATCGGATGTTGGCACTAGTGCAGTGTTGTACTGTGGGAGTTGTGTTTACTTTGCTCTCTGCTTACCCTTGTTCAGCCCAATAGAACAGCCAATGCAGCACATACACACGTCATAACTGAATCATGCAGACTCCATTCATTCTGCCTGAATAAATGACCTCTGCAGGAGAAAAAAAAACACCACAACAACTGGGAGAAATAGACAAAAGCTAAAAACAATTCCCTAGTTCATTTCAATCTCTGCAAGTATGCCGTGTTTTATGCAGGTTCATCTTTATTTACAATGTTTTGTTTCTTCAACAAAGAAAAGAAGAAAAAGATGACTACGAAGAATACACATTTTGTCCTCTCTAACTGCTTATTTGTAGGATAGTAAAAATGTGTATCTGGATACGATATTCAGACAATAATTGCAGCTACACCCGAGGATTTCCATAAAGTTTGGTTGCTTTGTTTTGTAGAAGTCTTTATTCCAACTATCATGCAAGTCCTCAATACCTAACCATGGTTCTGAAAGCCAGGACCAGCTGAAACAAAGTAACTGAAGAACATCTCCCATCTCATAGATGACATTTCCAATTTAGATCAAGGGCAAAATCATAAAACCTGATTGTGTCTTTCAAGGTCTATTTTTATATGGGGTTGTTCAGGCAGCTAGGCGATAATATGATCTACTGAGAGTATCGCTTTCCAGCCCAGAGAATCGGATCCTGCATCACTTCTGCCTGCTAACACCTTTTTAAAAATACACAGATGTGCTATTTTAAGAAACCTCCATATGACCGTGGGAATGGAGAGTCGTTATTTACAGTAGGTCACTTAAAGAAACCTGTCAAACTGTTGGATTGCTACTTACAATAGCCCTTTAGCTGGCAGAGGTTTTTGTGATTGTTAGGATGTTTACACTTTGAAGAAATACCTACAGTAGCTTCTTATAAAAACTGACCTGGGTTACTAACTATACAGTACCCCACTGTATTGTCCTCACCTCTAACCTCACCACTGATCCCATCTAGCTGAAATAGGGACTGCACAGTGTTTGCCACCTGGTTGTAGAGGTGAAGTACTGAATCCTGTGGAACATTGGAACCAACACGCAAGTTGGGTGGTATGTCATTTGCAGCAAGACCTCCACTCACCTGGGGCCCTCATGGTACAGGTGGTTTTCCACTGGCTATTTGTCGAGCTGAGAATGCAAAACACTGGCCTCATAACACATCTGAATCTGGCTCGGAGCCAAGCCAGGCTAGGGACGGAGTTATTGATTATTGTTATTACTCTGCGTCAGTCAATAAACTCGAGGAAGACAAACAACATGGCGTGCAGCAAGTCGGAGGAGAGAAAAGTACAAATTACTGCTCTCGCCGAGAAGCATTCGTCTCCTCTTTGCGTAATCAGCCTGTTGCTGAATTTCAGTTGTATTCAGTAATATATGAAGATCGAAAACAAAGAAACACAACCATAATCTCTGGATCAACTAAAATACAGCGTCTCTTAATACCACATCATCTAGATGCATCTCAACATGTTCATTGCGTGACGTCAGTTGGCAGTGGAAAAACAACCAGGCTCCTCCTACGCCGGACTGGCTCAGTTGTACAGCAGAAAAGATTCTTGGCAGTTGAGGAGTTTGAATGGAAACTTTGCAGAGGTTTTGAATTCAGTTGAATACAGTACAGCACCCGTCGCTGTGGAGTACACTGCAGTCTAGACAAAATAGGGACATCCTATAGATGTCAGAGGGATGCTTGGCTTTCCAGAACTTGGAAACACTGGCTGTTGAGAACACATACAACAAATGTAGTTGTACTACTGAAATAGCTCTGGAATACAGTACTACATATTTATTTCAACAGCAAACATTTCATCATGTTGATACTGTAGGTATAATTAGGGGTTCTGGTTCTTCGGTGAGAAAATCTAACAGCAACCCCACAGGTTCTAATTAGACCAATCAATTACAATCTAGAACCCTCCTGTGATGTCACAATGACCTAGAAACCATCAAGAACGTGAGCTATACATGAGTATGTCCTGTATAGTGTGTCTCTTAAAAGATGTCACCTCATGCAGTTTGAGCAGATTTGTAATAATTTATAATAATTAATGGCCAATAAGTACTACACCATACTGACTGACGTATTGTACACCCCAATAAACCACATCTGGATTTTACAGCATTTTACAGCACAACAAAAAACAGCCTGGATTGCATCAACCACATATCAATGTTCATCTCAGGATTATCTCTCATAACAGGTGGTTTCCCTGGTGCTAAAAAAATCCAGCTGTGACTGGCTGGTAAATCCACTCTTTTACATGTTTAAGTAACAGACTAATGCACATTAAATGCATTTATATGGATGAACATATGCCAGACTACTGTACAAATTAGTCACAATTCACACTGGGAATAGGAGAGAAGAGAAGGTCATCTCACCAAAAACACAGTGTTAAAATTCTCACCCAGCAGGGATGAGGACAATCTGTTTGGAGATTTGCCACACACTGCCTGGACCAGGGCTTTATGGCACACATTTTGTATCAACTAAGATAATGCCTTGCACTTGAGATGTGAAATTCACAATGCATAAATACAGGGCTGCAAATGACTGGTGCTACTACTGCCAGAATTTAGGCGCTATAATCTGAAAAGGCACGCGCTCCCTGGGCAGCGAGTCTAACTTGTTGCTCCACCAATAAACCAAGATCTTAAGACCGCAGGGCTTGACTACTGTAGCACAGATTGAGCAGCTCTGAAATATAGGCAGGAGCAACACCATGCAAGGTCTTTAGGTGACTACTGAAACCTGTGTTGCACCAGAAGCCAATTAAGAGATTTTCAAAAAGGGAGGTAAGGTGCTGTCCAGCCCTTGGTTATTATTATTATTTATTTCTTAGCATATGCCCTTACCCAGGGCAGCTTACAGTTGTACACAAAAAATACATAAAGAATTACAGTAGAATACAAGCTGTAGGGTTCTGAACATGCTGAAACCTACTCATAGGCCCATTGCAAGAATAGCAGGCCACAGCTACAGTGTGTATTGATGCTTGCAATGCAGTGAATGCCATCATAATCCAGTCATTTCAAAACAGGTTTTTCCAAAACCAACACCTCACAGCAGCATTGGTATAAACGAAACAAGGGGTGAAGCTAAAGGATTTTCATTTTTTATATGTCTTGGCGAGGCTTACTGTATAATAAAAGCTTTTGTTTTTACCCAATGGAAAATCCCCTGCCTAAATTCCTCAGTTTGATACACTAGGGAGGGAGGGAGGGAGGGAGACAGGAGATTGGGATACTGCCAGTTCTTCTGAAATACTACTTGCCTATTCGCTGAGAAACCTCCCTGCTTATCGAATATTTACACTGCTTGTAAAATCAAAAAAGCCGCCGCTTGGGAGCTCTTGTCCACAGTCAGCAGTGGAACAGCCTGGACTCGAACCGGCGACCGCCAGGCTAGGCCCGTTACAGTATTATACTCTTAAAAACACTGTAGAACTGGTTCACACTGATGTGCCTGACCACATTTCCCTGTCAACAGCACTGCAACAAAACAAAAGAATCCTAGGTTTGAGTGACAGTACGGCAGCGTACAGTAGGCCTGCATCAAATGAGTCAGTGTTGATTCATTTTTGGGAACTCTAAGGATGTTCTACAACACTAGTAATTCGTTCTTTAACTGTTTCAACCCATAAAGCCGTTTTATTACTGAACCTTCCTTGAACTGTGAGCTGGCACTGAGTTCTTCAGCTTTTCCTCTATCCTGCTTGGGCTGACACGCTACCATCCTAATTTCTTTCAGCTGGGGCCGTGGCCTCAGGAGCGCCTACATTAAGTGCTCTGTGGTTTTCTGGTTTCGGGGCGACCATTTGGAAAGTCTGACTCACTCCATCGGCAGCCTCTGCTCCCCTGGTGTAAACGCTCAAAGGATTTCTATTTGAGACGAGCGAGAATCGGGGACCTTGTCTCAGCTACGTCTGCGACAATTCGAAAACTTGAGCCGACCCCAAAATAAATACAAATAATAATAAAAATGGGAACTTTAGTTTTATAAAACAGAGTGAACAGAAGACTAAATTATGGACTGTAGTAAACAGATAATTATGTTTTTAGTGTAAAACTAAACATGACCGTGGGAGACCTTTTCTGTACGAGATTTATTTGCCTGTAAAATTATATTTGTACACTAGCCAGCCTAATTTGCAAATGCAAACTTTGAACTTTTTTTTTGAAAGGAAAAACAAAACTATTAAATGTTCCAAACTGCTGGAAAAAACAACACACAGTACAGTCAAAACCTTTTTAAAATCACTTTGGAAAGGACAGAGCATAACATGTGGACAATAAGCAGAGCTGATTTTATCAAGAGTTCAGCAATAACACAAAATAATTCAGACTTGACTCAGCACTGCCATGTTTATGCTGAAGGACTGGCTAGCTACAGGAGTGAGAGAGAGGAGGCCAAAATACAAAAAAATGAAGAAAAAAATAAAAAGCTATTGCTGGACACACAACAGATTATAAGACATACTCAAAACTGAAATATTTTCCTTCAGTATCATTTATTTATATGCAAGAAATGCCATTTTAGCTGTCCTCTTTAATACATTTACACACTGTCCCCCAGAATATTTTTGGCCTCATTTTGTTGTCAGTTTGAGTAGTGGAATGAGTTCAGTCTGGGCTACAGCCCCTCTCAGTCACTCACCAGCACATCACATGTCATCCAGCCCGGCAGCCATGCTCACACACCAGCTCACAACACAGAAAGAATAATAATGCCTGCTAAAATGACCTAGGAAGTGAAACACTAACAGACTTCCTTCAAGTAAGTAAAGCAAATCTTCTTTAACCTAGTGTAGTACAAGAAATTCGATTTTAAAAATAGAAATACATGGTTTGCAGAATGTGTTTCTTTCAAAACTACACACCTGAGACCTATATTTTGCCATCAGAAGTGCAAAACGGGTAGGATTTATGGAATTGTGTTAGGTACAACGACTTTGCACTTGTATCTGAACACAATACGTCATTTTTGGACCAACAATATTTTAATACAAAGTGAAACAGTCGAGTCAGAGTTACCCAGGCAAGAACACACAAATCTATCTCTGGTATAAATGTCACTGTAACACGGAGCTCCAAGAACCCTTGATCTATATCTGTTTGCAACTGGGATCCCACGGTCAGTGAGGACACAAGGATATTTAAAATAAAACACACACACACACACACACACACACACACACACACACACACACACACACACCAATGACCGGTGGGAAAAAAAGTCAATCATCATTCTGCAAATAGTCTTCTGACAAGTGCTGAAATTGGCAATCACTGCAGAGAGGACTGTTCCACCAGTTTCTGGCTGAGCACCCTTGTCTGCAAGGTCAAGTCAGAACAGCTTGTACACCATCCAACTAATGATTATTATCATTTTTCCCCATGACCTTTATTTGAGAGAAAACATTGATTCCCTTATGAAACAATTTCATCTGCACAATGACACAAAGTAATTTGTTTAATGAATAACAGCAGCAAATTACCCACTGGGCATTCAGATCAAATTATTTTCTAGCCTGGGTTTCCATGCAGGCTCTCTGCTGTACACCACAACAGCATCCTACTCGCTGAAGAGCAAATACTGTATTTATCATGCTGGAATCATTAAGAAAAAAAAAGAAATCACAGCTCAACCTGTGTGCTAGTCCATTTGCAACTGCTACAAACCCATGCTTTTTATAGGCTTCGTTTTTCAAACCTTTTCCTCCAGGCTTTAACTTTGCTAAACTAGAACAAAAGCAAGTATTTATTATTCATGTTAAGCACACGCAAGGTTTACGTCTCATTCGTTTTTCAATAAAATGTGGAATTCTCTCATTGAAAAAAAATTAGTTGATTTAGGACTTGCGGAAACACTTTGAAAATATGACCTGAATAGTCTTAATGGCAGAATCTTGCTAAACAGCACAGTTTGTTAACCAGAGTCCTCTTTGTAGAACAGTCTGGTACAGTTTGGTATAGCATGGCACAGTATGGAGCAGATGGAGCCCATCAAATTGAACTTCCAGAACGCAGACATCAAAACACAACGATCATGCAGTTAGAATGACAGAATACCGAACCGTTCAGACTGACAGCAAAAAACATAAAAAAGGAATGCTATTTATTCTTTAAAATGAATGAAATTACAAACATTATTATTTACATTGCACAATGCAACATTTAATAGTTTGCACATAACTTGGGTATCTGAATTGGGTTGAAGCAAGGGTTTCATTTCCTTTATATATAAAAACACAACACTAGAGTTGAACGAAATCCAATAATTTTTGTTTTATTTGTCATGCAATTGCTCCACTGCCAGTTTTCATTGCTTCACTTTCTATGAGAATCAACCCGTCTGCAAAACCTTTCTTTAGTTCATCTACAATAAAGCACCTTGTACTGTGTGTATTACTAGCTTACGGTATGACAATAGCCAAATGCAGTATGCAGGATCGAGGCTACTTAAACCAACCAATCACAGCCGACACTCGCAGCTTTGTTGAGTATTAGAAGCAGAACGGAGGTCCAGGGTTGCAGAATCTAGCCCAGACAGACGCAGCCTAATCCTGCATGGATGAGCGGTCTGCATTAGCATGTTTACTGGCTCCCAGCTGTGGCATACTGGTTGCGCTCTGTGTCGCGTTCAGCTGCAACCCAGCTGCATCCAGTTATTCGGTTTACAGACACACAATATTCCTGGCCCCCGGACTGTTCTATTTCAGGAGACTGCATCTCCACTGGCGGAGTTCATTTCAAAAACAGAGCTGCGTTTACTGTATTGGTCTTCGATGATTTCTTCCGACATTTCATTGTTTAAAATGGGTCATTCTGGCATCCATATATCAGTGTAATAATCTATCTAGCTATCCTTCAGGTACCGACTTATGCATGTTAAAAAGAAGTTTATAAGAACGGATTTACTTATATTTTTGATTCATATATGGTTAGCATTATCATCTTTAAAAGGTCATTCATTGGGGGGAAAAAACAAACAAACAAAAAAAAGCCATCTGTAGTTCACTACAGTACAGTAAGCGGGCTGTCCTGTACACACACACACACCTCAAATTAAGGACATTTTTCACAAGTCAATTCTGCAACATTGTTTGTGCTTTTAAAACAACTGAACACAATTTAAAAATATATATATATATATATATATATATATATATATATATATATTATGGTTAATACAATTGGTTTCTGTCTGGTTTATATACCCCCCCCACCCCCCCTCCAAAAAAAAAAAAAAAACAGCATTCAATTCCTGTTTCTATGTACACAGCAATTCTATGCAGTCCCAACTGCCCTCGGTTACAGAGAGGTCAAAATGTATCCATCGACCATTTGCTTGAAACAACCCTTAGAACCAAGTTTGGTGTAAATCGGAGACAGTAGGGTGATTTGTAATCGAATGATCCATTTGTAAAAGACTGATGAAGTCCAGCTTCCCTAGAATAGACTTGTATGAGACATACAGCACTCAGAAAGCTGACCTTCCTTTTATATCCCAAGTAAATAAAAATGTCCACACTGATTTGTAGAGCTGGGACAAAAACTCATAGATAAAGGATTACTCAAAAATGAAAATCACAGCCTTTTAGGAAGTAAAGCAGCACACTGCTAATATTTTAACCTCTGCTCTAAATCTTGTGGATTAGAAAATATGGTAATCCCAGGGAAGTGAATGTGGTTCAAGTCTGGCTGCTTTCAAAACACCAAGCTCAACATCACTAAAGCACTGGGTCCACAGCCAACAAATATTCACAGCAATTACATCACATATTTTACTTACAGGTGTTTTATATCAAGCTGTCCCCAGTTATGGAAGATACACTACCGTATGTATCAAGAATGCAGATTAATTGTCCTGTTTTTGTCTCAATTGTCCCGTTTCAAACAATCAATAGGATTCATCAGAATGCTCAAGATGTCACTTGCTTGTTGACAGTTTGGTTGTACAGGTTGTGAATGCACAAGGTGAGGAGCACGGAGATACAGTGCCAGCTTTCCAGTCCAGGGAAGCCAATACTGTATCCACGGCTACCACGAAGGCCTAACCTATGACGGCTGTATCTGGGGGTTCATTAGAGAGACATGTTCCATAAGGACTGCTATTTGTGGAGGAGCACAAGGCCCCAGGCCTCATTGCGTTTCACTTGAGCAGGGCCATGCTGCAGATATGTCCCAATGGCAATGCATTGCTCTGTGTGTGTCAGGGCTACAGGGAGCCACACAGCAGTCCTGACTGCAATGTATTACCATGTTGTAGAGGTTTATATCGTTTCTACGTCAAACCGCTAAAATGCAGCACTACAAACCAGAATCTCTCAATCCTGCCACAAACACTTCTCCTGAATCAAGCAGAGACTATGCTGGTGGTTTTTACAGTACATGTCAATTAGGTTCTAGGTTGATGTGGCCCTCCTTTCACCTCCAGAGAGGAATTAGCCCACTGCACCACTAACCCCTAAAATTCCTGCCTTTGATAAAGTTTGTACACATTAGGACCTGCCAACTGTTTAACTGGACATATTGAAACCAGAGCGGCAGTGGGAAAAATAACAGCATGGAAGAAGAATGTTGCTACTGCTATTATGATAATCTCTGCACATCGTCACAGTGATTTATTTCAGATTCCACCTCTAAAAAGTAGCTCCGGCGGGTCCGGTTCCCTAAACACTTGTTTGCTTTTCTCTCAAGGTTTGCTCCAGCTGGCTTGGTGCCAACACTTACTGTGCCCTCCACAGAGTCTTGTGTTATTTTTGGAAAGAACTCTCACAACAGTCAATTTCCTAGCTCCACTTAACTTATTCTAGGAACAAAGTGTCCACAATAGTTTTCGCTCGGCGCGCTAATTAAAAGTGGCATACAACAGCAAAACGACCAAGTAGTTAGAGGATGCATCAAAGAAGAGTAAAAATAGCCACTGTGTTTTTAGACAACAGGAAGGGAATCAATGGGGACTGACGGACCATTCTGCTTTTCAGTGTACTTTTTTTTATTATTATTTTAAATGCAAGGGGAAATGAATGAGTGGTGGGTTTTAGATAATTCAGCTTAAAAAAAAAACAAATTTATCAAGACACTGGGTTTTTAAGGTTTCAAAATATTTTTTTCTTATTAAACAGCAAGTAGCTTCGAATCACAATAACTGATTTTCCAAATTGCCATTTCTTTTCGATGGTGCTTGCAATCATTCCGAGTGGTTCTGCATTCTGAGCTGCCATACAGAGTTATTGTAATGCTTTTTCTAAAAGCTACCTTGTCAGGAGAATCCTAAATGCTGGGATTAAACAACCTTCCTCATTCTATTCAGATCACGTGACAAAGTGATCTTTCAACCTACACTTACTCTACATTATAGACAGAGAGTTGCTGTAAGGTCACATTAACACATGATGCTGTTCAGTCCTGCCACTTTCCTCAAAGCCAGGTAAAGGCAGATTTAGAGAATAATAAAATCAATATTGGAGCAACAGACACCCTCTGAAGCGAGTTACTGTTTAACATCCGAGTCTGTGAATAGTGCTAATAAAATATACTACCTCAAGCTCCATGCACATCATCACAGACTTTATTGCATTTTCAGTTCAGCCAGGACAATAAAATGCCTTTTACAGTTCTGACAGACAGGTTAGTTGTCGACAAGCAGAAAGGAAGTTTAGAAATATTGTTACATGCAGCGGAATGTACCTGTCAACTAGACGGCAATGGAAATATTTCTGAACAATCAGACAAGTTATTGAGTTGGGAGGAGAAAGTTGATAAAGTATCACATGCAGTTTCAGGTCGTTGGCCTATGATGAAAAAAACAGTGCAGTCGGTTTCCTGTAAAATGTTATTGGGTTAATAAAAATACTAGAGTATGTATTGTTGCATCTTGTAGCAGTCAGATTTAAAAAGGGCCTTAAATAAATCAACCTCTGGGTAATGCAAATGAAGGGGACTGTCAATAAGCTCTGCTTTCTAGTGAGGCACCATGCTTCAAATTGTGAAAAGTAATATTTGTATTTATTTATTTAGAAAAATTGTTCATTTGGTCAGATTATTTCTGTGCCCAAAATTGTGTGTGTACAGGTACGTAACGGCCTTTCACCTCTCGATGCCTGGGTTCAAATATGGCTTTGGTGAGAAGTGAAAGGAGTAGTGGTTTCTCAGTAAATCTACCGAGTCATAAGACTACTACACAACAGACCAGGCCTACCACTAGTACACAAAATACATACATACAAAAAAATAAATAAAAAACAACTCAACCATTTGTTTAATTTTAAGTTTACCTCCTTCTAGTCATATTTTATACCCTCAAACCTCAAATGCAATAAGGGTTGACGCCTTCTTTGTTCTTAAGGGCAGCAGTGTGGAGTAGTGGTTAGGGCTCTGGACTCTTGACCGGAGGGTTGTGGGTTCAATCCCCAGTGGGGGACACTGCTGTTGTACCCTTGAGCAAGGTACTTTACCTAGATTGCTCCAGTAAAAACCCAACTGTATAAATGGGTAATTGTATGAAAAATAATGTGATATAATGTATAATGTGATATCTTGTAACAATTGTAAGTCGCCCTGGATAAGGGTGTCTGTTAAGAAATAAATAATAATAATAAATAATAATAATAATAATAATAATAATAATAATAATAATAATAATAATAATAATAATAATAAATAATAATAATAATCTGCATATAAATTGCCCTAATCTGAAGGACATGTATGCAATTGAGAATTCTCATCTCGGAAAGACTTCCAGGTCCAACACTAAATCACAAGTGAAGGAATTCATCAATAAATCATTCAACCAAGCTGCCCAAGGCCCTCTCTATATCTATTCCACATTTAAATTTCTTTACAACAGCGTATATGTTACAAAATTTAAGCTGCAGTATCCCTCAATTCCTTGGTGTATCAGAAACCATACTGCTTTTTAAAAAGTATGGATGTTTTCAGCGTATTTTCAAAAAAATATTCAAATACTGTAGTCAAACAAACACTGCTTGGAATGTATATGAAGGCAACAGTGACCACGCTCTGAATCGTTCCCGTTACAGTTTATAAATGACTATCAGAAAGATGCACGATAGGGAGGAATACAGCCTGGGGATAGTTCATCTCATCAAGCTTCGGCTGTCCCCTACTGGTCAAGCGCCCGACATGGCCAGGCAGAGACTAGCCAGGCTGGGCTGAGCTGCAAGCCCAGTAACTTGGCAACAAATCTGACTGTAGGGTGGCAAGTAAAAGAATGACTGTGTGCTGTGCATATATTTTAGTGTACTGCATAAGATCCTCAAAATCAAAACAATCATGATCAAAGCACATTTTCTGCAAGTACCTGAGATTCAAGGAATGTCAAAAAAATACAAAAATAAAAACACTATGCAGGTTTGCAAATGCATTAAATCAACATTGTTCTTTTTAATTATCTGCATAGGCTTACAGCTTCAATCTCCCTCTCATCTCACATTTGCATGATGAATCTTCATCCCTTGGAGGTCCTCTTGGCATTGCATCAAATATGAATGAACTCATGCATAATAAATACAAAATGCTGCAGCGTTGGGACACGGCTTGGTTATTTGACATTTAGAATGCACCACTAGACTTACAGTTCCACAGTTTTCTACATTGCTTCAAAGTTCCCTTTGAATTTGAATGGTAATGTTGCTTATGTAGCAACCATGCTACTGTATGTACATTGTCTGGCCACTTTATTTGGACCTGTCTACCCAATGGGAAGATGGATTTGTCATCAAAATCCTCTGTCTCAATTGCGTGACATATTAGTGACTGAATGGACCAACATCCCTTGAGACACCTTCCAGCACCTTCTGGCGTCTATGCTACTGTATACCGTCTCAAGGCTGTACTCAGGGAAAATGGTGGCTGAAGTCTATACTGGGCACAGTTCCTAAGAAATAATACAGGTGCTTAAGTGATATGCAATATATAGTAGATACTTGCTATATGAAAACACCACAAGGTATCCATTTACTTGTGACAAGTCTCGGTTTTTCCCCTTAAATATATATTATATGGCTAAGCTATGCACATTTTACTGGCAGGCACCGTCATCTATGCCAGCTGTTCAAACTCAAAAGGATAGATAAATAGCATTGCTACAAATGCTTGCAGACAGCACACATTATTGAAGGCAAGGATTTCTTTTAGTGTGGGAATCTAGTCTGAAAACATGTTTCTGGGGTGCAGATTCTAAGTGGTTCTTGCCATATTGTGTTGGCAACTGAGTGAATTTACTTTAAGAAACACCATCCATGAAATACACCAGCTATGCTCAAAACAAGCTACTGTAGACCAGATGTTTTTTAGAGTCTGGGAATTGCTCTCTTTCCAAAAGTACACCTTTAATAGCAATGCCGCAGTGGCACAGCATTGGCAACCAAGAAACAATGGTACAGCAGCACAGATACAATACTATACTTGTTTTAGACTTGCATGTTCTGATGAATGTGTTCTGGGAAAACCTCAAGTGCCCACTGGTCTCCTTGTATCGTAGGTTTGACCTTTGTGAGTGAAAGGGTCTCTTTGTGCCAATCCTAGTCTTACACTCAGCAGAAATCTGCTCAGAGGAAGAACACAGGCTAAAGATTGTGTTCTACCCACATATTGCAAGTCACTGCGAAGCCACAGCACTTAACTGTTAATTACCATCAGCAGTGAATCCTACCTCTCCCTCAAATAAAAAGGAATTAAATACCAGAAAGGGCATGCGTGTGTCCTTGGATACGGAACATTTAAGGGGCACAATCTGATGAATTATAATTTGAATGAGTTTAAATTGGAAGTCTCTGCTTGAGAGAGGGGGTGTACAGGTCAGAATGTCCTCTGTTCAAATGAGCGCAATCTATATTTTATGTACTGGTAAAAACACTAACTTCCAAGTACAGCTGGTACTGTACAATCATTAACAGGTCTCCCTGCAACGCCCTGCCTCAGTCAAGGTAATACAGATCTGTAAGAAATACTCCATAGAACTAATGTGGTACAGTACCCTTCACGTCCACTAGGGGCAGAGGGGCAGGTTGGTTACTATGCTGTAACAGATGTACGTGGAGGCAAAACAGGAGTGCTTTATTATGGTCTTTTGGGTGCTTTCAACATCTAAACAAAAAGAAAAACCCCCAAAAAGACCCACACACCACTAAAAATTATACCAAGTGAATCTAAACAATAAGAATGCATTTGTTACCTGTAAGATAACTGGGATATTTCAAACCCACACTAAACTGTCTCTAAGGGAACTGTCTCAACAAAATGACATTCCCAACGTACTATAGCTTTCAGCGCAAAGCTTCATTAATTTGCTCTGGCTTTGTTGTGTGAGCAGGAAGGGGGCCCTATAAAACATACCTTAATGGGGCATTACTTATTGAAACCAGCTTAGAATCCAAAAGCCTTACGATGAAAGAATAATTAATTTCTACTGTGCAGACGAGAGACGTGTTGAGATTACAAATGTCAAATACATGCGTTTTTCTAAATAATGTAGCCTCCCGGTACCAATACCTCAAGCAGTGTTCAGTATGAATACTAAGCCACTCTCCACACTGGCTCAATCCATTCATTACTGATTAGTATTACATTGGGTAGCAACGTCGGTGTTCCCATTATTAAAACTAAGAATCTAAAGACATTTAGGCAAATGTTTTAAAGCCTTCATTAATGTAATAAGTTACACGTTATATTTTAACATGCAGTACAGACAGAGAGACAGACAGATCATACAATGTAGTGTACTCAATATTTCATGATTTTGGTTCATTCATGGTTAGTCTATATTTAGAGCAAATTGTAATATATTGTACAAGAGCCCTTCACTGTTGACTGTTTTCAGTATTTCCAGAGAAATAAAGTCAGCACTTTATACCAAGAGTCCAAATAAATCCTTTTGTTTTCATAAAGGGTTGAAAACTCATCTTGGAGGAAAATATTTGAATTCTATATACTGGTGCAAAGCAGAAGAATGAAGAAAGACAAATCCATGAGCTATGCAAGATCGAGACACTATAAGAGAAAGGTATTTTAGTGCAAAATGATTAATTAACATCTCTTGTGTTTTAATTAAAAATCCCTTTTTGATCAGCAGTACAAATTTCAACTGGAAAAACCTTGCCCATATCCAAGCCAACTTTTGCTTCATTAACTGAAATCTAACTGTGCTGATGTTCCTTTAATAATATCCTTCCCCCAAAGGAATTATTTTCATTTTTACATTTCATTCAAACATCTTTCTTTTTCAGAGTGTCGTTACCTGCAAGTACAGCACAGTGCCAGCACACTGCTACAGTACAAGTGCAGAACCTGTGTGACAGTCAATATACCCTCAGGGAATACTTTTACTTTCAAATCCGGTCATAGAAAAAGTACAGGTAATTCTTGCAGATGCATTGCCAATGCCCCTCAATATGGTGTTTGAACAGTCTGGGATTTCAGCCAAAAAAAGAAGCAGCAATCCAGACTGTATTCTGCCTGTTTTACAACGTTACTTTTGGAAAAAAACGCCCCCTTTACAAACCTGTACCGCAGTCTTTATCACAGTACATCTCAGAGCACTTGGGCCATGAACAAAATGTACCAAATCTATGGTATATTATATTCTATGCTTTCCGTCTTGATAGTTGAAGTTTATGCAGAGAATGTGTTAACACTAGTGAGTTCAGCAGCACAAAAATATAATCTAAATGAGCAAATATGGACAGGGACATAGGGAGAATATTTCAAACACATAAACAAACAGTTTAGATTCTGTGCTCAAATTTATTCATCCAGAAATACTAAAAAACGTAATAAATTCAAATGACAAATGTTTCAACTAGAAGAACACTTCCACTATGTCTTCAAGACTATTGAGTATTTATTACAGTAGTTATGTATGATTGTCTCCTCTCCTTTTAAGTGCAACTAAGTGGTGATGATGGTGGGTGTTTTAAAGAATCAACAAGACGGGAACACAATCTGATCTATTTTTTTTTCCTTCACAGAGGGTGTGAACTATTCTAACTGCTGAGAGAGCTAAGCTGGCAAGGCTCCATGACAAGAGGAATATCAGACTCAGCAGTACAGTACTGCAGCCTCCTACACACATCACATCCTGATTGCTACATTCCTAAAAAAAAGGCTCCTTTGCACTCGGACGGACAGCGCCTGGACGTTTAAGTGTGTAGAAAACTTTAAGAAAATGAAAGTAAAGAAAACGTTTCTGCGAGCGCCTTCACGCAGAGTTTGAAGCTCACTGTAGTCTTGCATCCAGTCCTGGGTTTCAGAACTGCCCAGTATAACTGAAATGACCCGATTCCATTCGCCCGAGTCTGTAGGGATACTATTAGGAGTGGTTATGCAGCTTTAGGGGAGGAGCAATATACTTAACTGGAGCCTGATGCTCTTATAATCATTTAAATATAGCCTAATTGATGGTAGTTCTGAAATCCAGGATAACAGTGCAAGACTAGTGGGAGGTTAAACATATGAAAATGTTACTGGCATTGTAGTACTGCGCAGTACTAATGGCAGCCTTATACCACTGACCCATTGTCTCTTTTATTAATACAAAACAATTGCAATACCTATGTCCATTGACATGAAGAATCCCCATAATTCAGCATTAACAACATGGCCACTGTAGGTAAGCTAATGAATACCCTCTCCACTTATTTCCATCTGTGTCCTCTGGTACTGTATAGAAAGATATTATACAGTGCAAATGATCACACTACTACAGCACTGTACTGAATATTATAATAAACACATTGAAGTTCCACATTAGACCACAGAAATTATTGAAAGACTAGCTCCCATGAATCCCCAGTAAAACATCTTTACTGCATACAGTCGTAACACTTAGCCCATCTATGTAAACCCACTGCCTCAGTTCCTACTTAAAACTAGTTTAATGACTTGGAAGTGCTTTTCTATTTGGTTTTCTAAAGGAAGGGAACTTTAAAAGCCCATTTGGCTGTCCTTCATAATAGCATTTCTGGATAAACAAATCCATGAGATGACTCAATATCGCTAAGTTAATATTTAGAAAAGATGGTCACCTTGAAGAGGGCTTTAAAATATTAAATCACATGGCACTTCAAGGTGAAACAAACCAACCCAGAAATACATAGTGTGTGTCTAACATACACGTCAATATCACGTACCGTATCATGCAAAAATAAATCACAATCACCTTCATTCACAGTAAAAATAAAATAACCATGCCTTATACTGTAGCCATCAATAGATCATTCAAATCTTGCATTTTAGAAGCTGTAAGAATGCCCTTAAATTATACAAAAAATAAATCTTTCCATCAACAGTCTGTGATACAATCCCGTTCCCAAAAAACAAACACACACACACACAAGTGTAGGCCTTTTACTGGTATTCCGTTTAGGAAAATGGAAATAACTTTTTTTATGGTTTACACAGCCCAGTGTCTTTTTTTCAAAATGTGCACTGCAGCTTCAAAACACAAGTTCACACATGAATGTGGCCAATTAATCCTGGAACATGGTGTACTAATACCACAGTGTGAGTGGCACTACAAACACAGAAGATGTGAAGGTGAACAGGCTGGCACAGGACAGAGGCTTCTATTTAGGTTTGAGTTTTATAAAAAAAAGAAAAAAAAACAAAAAAACAAACAACATTTAATTGAAGATGTCTACCGTCCAGTAGTAAACTATGCAGGGTCAGTTCCTATCCTGTTACACAGGAAGTGAAGGGAATGGGAGCTGCTGGATAAATTGGAATAAAAATTAATTCTAGAAAAAGATAAATAAATGAGACACACAGCACATCAGCAGCTTTCATCCCATGGCTGTAAATTCAGAATTAGCATTGTAACAAAAAAACCTGAACCTATATCAACTGTTTGCACAAATGACCAGTAAGTATGACATGCAGACAGACAGCTGCCTTCATATACATACATGTATTTACTTTTTAAGTTGCTAGCGGACAGCAACAATGCCTTTAAAAAACTGGGACTGAAACAAAAAATACAAGTTCGATGACAGATTAGTACATCTAACCGGAACTGAAAGTAATTTTCATAGCCAGAGGGAAATTATATCATCTACATGTACGGCAAAAGGACGCTGGTCTTATTTAGAGTGGTGATGCTGCACTTTGTGAATGATCATGTGGTAAAGACACCTGGCTCTAGTACAGTATATACTGTAGGTCTCCAGTTTGCAGCTTTGAAAGAAACACCTTTTTATTTTAACACATTTTGCTGGTACTATAGGTTAAAGCAATCTCAGTTTACAAACCTTTCCATTTCCACAGCCTCTGTCCTCTCATTAACCAACTACTGTAACTGCTTCTCCAACTGACTGACATGCATTTCAGACAGTGACATGCTTTTATCTAGAAGTGCAAATGTACCAGTTGTCTTGCAAGCAAGAGCAAGACATGGAAACAAACAACTTTCTTTAACCTAATGTAGTACCACATATCATAGTTTGAAAATGAAAATACATCATGTGTTTCATTCAAAACTGCACACTTGAGCCCTATTTAGCCACTGGTAGTGCAAAACAAGTCACATTGATGGAATTACTTTGTTAGCTACAATCTCTTTCTGTAAATTGCTTATAATGGACCATGGTTTCTAAGGTACATTTTAAAAGGTTCTCCAAGGACATCATAATTTACCATCGCCTCTCCAGTTTAATACAGAATTGGTATAAGAAAACACAAGAGCCGCTGTCCACACTGCATATGATCCATCAAACTAAAACCTCTCTTGCGGTTAAATCTCTTCACACACATAAACAAACACGTCCAGAATAGGTTACAATATGAATGACGCTTGTTTACCAACCAGAAAGCAAAAACGAAGCCAGCAGTCTCTCTCGAGATTAATTATTGCGCTCGAGAGTTCAAATATCACACGTCGAGGTTGCGATGGCAGGATCATAAGTGCTCGTAGGACACAGCCTAAGGGAGGTGTAGCGTGCGATGGCAGGATCATAAGTGCTCGTAGGACACAGCCTAAGGGAGGTGTAGCGTGCGATGGCAGGATCATAAGTGCTCGTAGGACACAGCCTAAGGGAGGTGTAGCGTGCGATGGCAGGATCATAAGTGCTCGTAGGACACAGCCTAAGGGAGGTGTAGCGTGCGATGGCAGGATCATAAGTGCTCGTAGGACACAGCCTAAGGGAGGTGTAGCGTGCGATGGCAGGATCATAAGTGCTCGTAGGACACAGCCTAAGGGAGGTGTAGCGTGCGATGGCAGGATAATAAGTGCTCGTAGGACACAGCCTAAGGGAGGTGTAGCGTGCGATGGCAGGATCATAAGTGCTCGTAGGACACAGCCTAAGGGAGGTGTAGCGTGCGATGGCAGGATCATAAGTGCTCGTAGGACACAGCCTAAGGGAGGTGTAGCGTGCGATGGCAGGATCATAAGTGCTCGTAGGACACAGCCTAAGGGAGGTGTAGCGTGCGATGGCAGGATCATAAGTGCTCGTAGGACACAGCCTAAGGGAGGTGTAGCGTGCGATGGCAGGATCATAAGTGCTCGTAGGACACAGCCTAAGGGAGGTGTAGCGCTGAAGTGGTCTGATCTCCTAGTGATGTTGTCTCTCTCAATATTGGCTCCCTCAGCTATCATTAGCTAGTCTCTGCAAAATGTGAAATGTGTCAGTAGGTTGGAGGGGCACTTTGCTTTGTTCAGGATTGTGAGGTTAGTGGTGGAAGTGCAGAGCGACCCATCCTCTAGAAGATGGAATATATCCTACACATGTCAGGGATTTGATTTGCATACCGAGTGAATCAGGCATGCAAAAGGAACAGCTTGCTTTTATAAAAAGTTGCTACTAGTTACCGCAGGAGTTTCAGTTTTTTGTCCAATTCCTGTTTCAATTTGCACTCAGAAAATCCAAACAGTTTACAATATTTTCAGTATTTATTTTGTGATATAACCATGTGTTTTCACTCGAGAATGTGATGTGCATGCAGTGACAGATAAACAATTACTGTAAGAATAAGCATTTGCAGTGTATACAAGTTCTGGGAGATTTAGTGTTGAATAACTTTTTCGTATTTAAATGAGGACTGTGGGTTATTAGGCCATCCTCATTCGTGTAATAACTATAGCACTACACATTTATGACATCTATTCCATGTATCATTTTTTAGGTTGGCAATGAAAATGTTTTTTAAAAAAAGGCAGAAAAAGCCACACTGCAGATTTTTTTTAATTTCATTCACCAGACAAATACAAGGGTGGTCATAATACTGATGGTTTAAATGAGGTTTATCTTGATATATCCAGTACTAGGATTCTAGGATCAATAATGTCAGTATGTTAACTGGAACTCTATAGTATTACACGTAACAATCTCACGTGTAACAGGTCTCTAACATTCAGTTGCGCCTTGGTCATATTTTCTTTCGCCCACACCTGCCACACCTTCAGCACTGGGATTTTAAAACAGATTAACCATTCTCCAAGCAGCTTTCAAATATAGTATATGCACTAGTATTGACTTAACTTGACAGAAGCTTTTTAAAGCATGTTACAGCACCAGGGAATCTCTGGATAATCCCAGGAAAACCACGAATAGGTGGTTGATGCAGTCCAGGGTGACTCCACAGAATTACGTTCAAGCAACAATGCAGAAAGTGGGACTGAGCAATAGCCATTAGTTACATTCAGTCGTTAATTGCTTGCAAATCATCCATTTAAACTCACTAGATGTATGAAAATGGGCGCAAGCTCAATGTTGGATGATTAATACGACATTAAGCTGGCACTGCAAGAAATTAAAGCAATATTTAAAATCATGCATGTCAAGTGGAATAATGATGCATATTCGTTTTTTAAATAAAAATGAATAAACCTAGTACTTGGAAATGTACTTCTGCAGCCAGAGCAAACATTTAGCCTCAGTTAATTTAATTCCATAATAAAGATGACTATCTGTTTTTTAATCATGTAAGCATAGCTTTGAACCCTGGAGTCTTCTTTGGTTCAATAAAAACAATTAGTGAAGTGCCTTGCTATTTTAAACCAGGTGCTAAGAAGTCAATTCATCCCTGTTGGGAATTACACTGAATTAGATGGTCATGGTTATGTCTTTAGGAGATATTCTAGGATCTTCTAAATGGTTGTGTAAAACGGTATGGAACTCCACTGTGGGGGGGTCCATGTTTTATTTTTTTTTTACAGTCACAACCAAAAAAGAGGTGCAATACCAGGCGCCACCACCCTGCTACCAACAATGGTATCAAAACATATTCTACAAAAAATACAAACTAATGTAAAACACACTATTAAAAGCTAGTTCGGCTGTGCGCTACTCCCTCTAACAAAGGAGGTACTGTGCCACACCTGGAACCCTACGGTAAACAGAAGCTACTGTAAATATACTTTCAAAAATAGAATCTTTACCCATCTTGCTTATCGTGGCTGGAGAACAAAGGGGCTCTTTGAGCCACACATGTTTTTGTAGGGACAGGTTTTTAACCCCAACCCAGATACATTTTCAAAATGTATTTACAAAATCAAAAGCCAAACAAAGCTAACTGCCTGGTGGGGTGTGGTCCATGCCACAGGTTGATTTAGACTATTTAAATTAAGAAAAATAAAAAAAATGATGGAGGACTACAAAAAAAATAGTACTTCTTGATTTTATTAATGTGTAAAGCAATTGGCAGAATGCACAGGCTAAAACCAGGAAACATTTAAGCAATGGGTATGATTACGCAAAAGTCTCCCCTATAGTACTCTACAGGTATAGTATATAGACGGAGTAGGTGGAGCTGGCAGAGTTGAAAGGTTACACCGTCACATGAATGGAATGAAGAGGGATGTGAATTCCTGGCACGTAAGATTCTCCAGACAAGCTTAAAAGCGAGTTCAAAAGCAGAGTTCTAGAAAAATGCTAACTCAGTATTGGAACTGCATAACTCAGAACCACTCAGACTGATTGCGCACGCCATACAATAGTACAATCTGGTCCATAGTGCAATCCAGTTCATTAGTGCACTGTTTGTTCGGTGCCATGGTTCAGTTTGACAGTCACAAGCTCACTGCTAAAGGCGCCATTTTCATTCTACAGAACACCTATCTGGATAGATAATGTTTTATTTATTTATAGTTATGGTATGTTATCAAGCCCCAGATGGGAGCAAGCCAGATTTGGCAAACGCATTCAAAACAAGGAGAACTGACAGATAAGGAAACACTACACCAGTATACTGTATATCTACTGTAGGAAATGCAGTACAATATAATAGTAAGGACCCATAACAACATCAAAATTTTGGATCTGGTTTCTTGTCTAGTCTAACATAGACCTTAACTTTATTTTTTATCCTAGGCACTATTGGAAACAACTCTTTGCGTTTTCCCCCCTTTAAGAAAATATCAACCATAATTTAAATCATCATAATTTTACTAAAGCTGTTAGTGTAGACAATTATAATGTCAGACTCAGCTAAAGCCATCAATACCCCAAACTCATCCAAAGCTAGAACTCAAGCCAATGCAGGTCACCATACCTACAAGAAATGCTGGTAAAGAATGCCAATACCAAATTCAGTTTCAATAATATAAATGGATGTCTCTGCTACTTACTTCTAACCAGGGGGTGGTCATCTTTGCAAGGTATAATAAAAATAGTCCAGATTCTACATAAACAGCCACTGGAATATGTCAAAGGAGATAGGGAATTACTTGAGCCTGAGGGACATCACTGTATTGCCTTAGACTGCAATAAAGTAGCAAGATATATTCTCCACATTTGCACGCAGCCCACTAATTAGAAAAGTGCATGCTACTGTGCTTCTCTGTGTTAGCAAAAACAAAGCTCATCCCCAGATACCAATTACAAAGAGAAAGACCTGGAGACCTGGAGACCGCCACAGCTACCCTAATGATTCACACTGCAGAGTCCTTGCTTTTATCACAGCTCAGTTGACAAGTCACTCCAGAAACAGCACTACAGAGTTACTTGAGGGCTGTTTGCTATTCTGCAACATTTGAACAGCTCTGCATTAACCCCCTGATGCAAATATCATACAGAGTAAAACCCTGGTTATCTGAACAGTCTCGTGATGACCTGTATTGTATGCTCTGCTTGTCTGCCTTGTTGTCCCAACACCCCCTGGTCCCAATTAGTGTTGATAATAGTGGTTTTACTGCACTGTACAGGTATGTCATTATAAAAAGGGATACGCTTCAACATCTAGGCTGATGATAAATCAGCCTGTGGGAAAACTATTACAATTTTTTCTCTGTGTGTCCCTGTGAAATGAAGCATTCTGCGGTTTTTGAAGTTAGACACTGGGAGCCCTCAATACAAATGCAACTCATGCTGAGCTATTCGTTCAATACAGGGTACCTAGGCATCAGGATCTTATTGCTTATTGGTTGTCTGTCGCGTTGGATAAAAGAGTCTGCTAAATGACTAATTAATAACAACATACCACTACGACTACTACAACTACTACTACCAATAATAATATAATAATAATAATAATAATAATAATAATAATAATAATAATAATAATAATAATAATAATAATAATAATAATAATAATAAAATATATATGCAGTCAAATGTTTAGCAAATACAAGGAGAGTACACAGTGCTTTCTAATGGAATGTCTGTTTTTGTTTTTTTTCGGGCTTTTTTTATTACATTTTTTTTTTAGGCCAAATGTTGCTTGCAGTGTTTTAACACATCCTAAAAAGTTTGTGGAAACCCAGTTTAAGAAAGCTGTACAATATCAGTCGTTGCGCAAGGCCAAATTGGAAGTCAGACAGAAATATTTAAATATACCCTGACATATTTTATTATTAATTAGGTTACGGTAGTTGCATTTGGAATGAGAATTTCTCTAGCTAAAATCACTACATGGAAACACACAACCCGAAAAGTACTACCAAAATAGAATGAGAAAAAGATGACATTTTTCTTTTTCCATGGAAATTTCCCCATTGAGAGGTTCTAGGTTCTGAGGCTCCAATACTGGGTTATTATCATTTTCTCTATACCGGTCCTTAGCGTCCTCAACAACTGAGCAAATCGGAAATGATGACGATTTGCATCCAGTTTATAGGCCTGTATTATTGTACCCCAGTTTTTTAGAATGGTTGACAAAGTGTTTGTGGGAATGTTGAAATCTGCAGCAACATCTTTCTTTTCTTTTACGGCGATGCATTATCCATCGCTTTCATAGTGCACGTTTTTGCGCTGCTTCATGGAAATGGCATTGATGCGTTAACACTATGACAACTTGAAATACATGGATCAGTGTTCCCAAAACAGCATTCAAATGCAGAACAGAGGCACAAGTTAATACATGTCCCAATATCCTTTACACTCAGCTGTTCGAACTTGGGTGTTAGGTGAATTCGTATTACAAGAAGTTATTTACAATAACCAACTGCTAAATTTGACAGGGACTATGTAAAACATTCGTCGTATCAGGAAATTCACCTGATCCGAGCTCATTTTAGTGAGAATCTCGACTGCATTTGTAATGCTAAAACACCTCTAGAGTTTCTCTTGGAGTCACCAATTCTATCTTTCTTTTTTATTTTAAAGCACTAGAGCATCTGTTCAATTTTCACTATTCTTGGTAACATGCTTGGTGATCTCTGTTTTTGGAAACATGTCAAAATGTAAGCATTTTAAAATCAATGCTGCTTCAAATCCAGATTGTGAGTAATTTACTACACACAGTATGGATCATTCTGAGATATCAGTTTTTAACTAACATATTCCACTTGTTTAGAATCATCATATCATTTTCTGTTTCAGTCACTGAATCCTGGCAACACCCCTGTGGGTTCTTTCCAGCTTTCAAACATGCCTTCTATCTACAGCTTGAACACCATAGTGTAAGTCTTAACCTGTCCCCCTGCAACACACTGCTCCAGTGAATATAAAACAATTCAATGTTTTATGTGGTATTTCTTACACGTTGCAAGGGGACAGGTTAATGGTTACACTCTGGTGTATCAGCTGTACTTAGAGATATGTTTGTTGTCCATTTTGAAAGCTCACAGGGGTGTTTTAAACAAAAAGCCACCAGGATTTGATGACTGAAATAGAACATGATATAAAGTAATTGTAAACAAGAGGAATACTTTAAATGTAACATTGATATTTTATTATTATTATTTATTTCTTAGCAGACGCCCTTATCCAGGGCGACTTACAATTGTTACAAGATATCACATTATTTTTACATACAATTACATTCTTTTTTGCACATTATTTTTACATACAATTACCCATTTATTCAGTTGGGTTTTTACTGGAGCAATCTAGGTAAAGTACCTTGCTCAAGGGTACAGCAGCAGTGTCACCCACCAGGGATTGAACCCACAACCCTCCGGTCAAGAGTCCAGAGCCCTAACCACTACTCCACTACAATATAGCAAGTTGCTCTATTGTACGTTGCTGTCAAGAAAATATAACTTGGAATACAGGTAGACAGAGAGGGGTTTACTTTTATACTGCATAAAATAAGCCCAGCCTCAGCCTCCAGACTTAGTTCATTAAAACGAAACTTGTACAGTATCTGCACTACATCCTCTTTCACACACGTGAGGGCAGACAAAAAGAAGAACCGCCTTAGACAACACTAATCTAGAGCCTGGCTGCCTGCAAGCAATTCAATTAGTCCCAAAAGAAGCTGCTGATTTCTGCAGGAAGAGGGATTTTCATATACACTTTTATTGTGTAGCCCGTTTCAGAAGAACTTTATTTTTTATTACAGTTTTATGAGGACGCTACCACTGTGACCTTTAATTTAAAAAACCCGCCTGAGCCATCTGGGTGGATATTTTTTTAAGCTTTGAAAGTCTTCAGGGGGAGAATCAATTTTGCAAAGCTTACAGAAAATCATATACCTTAAAAGGAAATAATATTTAAATAGCAATCCTTAGCATTTACTGGTGCATTAAAAAAAAAAAAAATGATATATGCTCCCTTGAGAAAGATATGTACAACATATCGAAACGTTGGGCAGATGGCTCTTTGAGCTAAAATAGCACATATATACTGTATATGTATATATATACAGACGTGCTCAAATTTGTTGGTACCCTTACAGCTCATTGAAATAATGCTTCAATCCTCCTGAAAAGTGATGAAATTAAAAGCTATTTATCATGTATACTTGCATGCCTTTGGTATGTCATAGAATAAAGCAAAGAAGCTGTGAAAAGAGATGAATTATTGCTTATTCTACAAAGATATTCTAAAATGGCCTGGACACATTTGTTGGTACCCCTTAGAAAAGATAATAAATAATTGGATTATAGTGATATTTCAAACTAATTAGTTTCTTTAATTAGTATCACACATGTCTCTAATCTTGTAATCAGTCATTCAGCCTATTTAAATGGAGAAAAGTAGTCACTGTGAGGTTTGGTATCATTGTGTGCACCACATTGAACATGGACCAGAGAAAGCAAAGGAGAGTTGTCTGAGGAGATCAGAAAGAAAATAATAGACAAGCATGGTAAAGGTAAAGGCTACAAGACCATCTCCAAGCAGCTTGATGTTCCTGTGACAACAGTTGCAAATATTATTAAGAAGTTTAAGGTCCATGGAACTGTAGCCAACCTCCCTGGGCGCGGCCGCAAGAGGAAAATCGACCCCAGATTGAACAGAAGGATAGTGCGAATGGTAGAAAAAGAACCAAGGATAACTGCCAAAGAGATACAAGCTGAACTCCAAGGTGAAGGTACGTCAGTTTCTGATCGCACCATCCGTCGCTTTTTGAGGGAAAGTGGACTCCATGGAAGAAGACCCAGGAGGACTCCACTTTTGAAAGAAAAACATAAAAAAGCCAGACTGGAATTTGCTAAAATGCATATTGACAAGCCACAATCCTTCTGGGAGAATGTCCTTTGGACAGATGAGTCAAAACTGGAGCTTTTTGGCAAGTCACATCAGCTCTATGTTCACAGACGAAAAAATGAAGCTTTCAAAAAAAGAACTCCATACCTACAGTGAAACATGGAGGAGGCTCGGTTATGTTTTGGGGCTGCTTTGCTGCGCCTGGCACAGGGTGCCTTGAATCTGTGCAGGGCACAATGAAATCTCAAGACTATCAAGGCATTCTGGAGCGAAACGTACTGCCCAGTGTCAGAAAGCTCTGTCTCAGTCGCAGGTCATGGGTCCTCCAACAGGATAATGACCCAAAACACACAGCTAAAAGCACCCAAGAATGGATAAGAACAAAACATTGGACTATTCTGAAGTGGCCTTCTATGAGTCCTGATCTGAATCCTATCGAACATCTATGGAAAGAGCTGAAACTTGCAGTCTGGAGAAGGCACCCATCAAACCTGAGACAGCTGGAGCAGTTTGCTCAGGAAGAGTGGGCCAAACTACCTGTTAACAGGTGCAGAAGTCTCATTGAGAGCTACAGAAAACGTTTGATTGCAGTGATTGCCTCTAAAGGTTGTGCAACAAAATATTAGGTTCGCGGTCCCATCATTTTTGTCCATGCCATTTTCATTTGTTTTCTTATTTACAATATTATGTTGAATAAAAAATCAAAAGCAAAGTCTGATTTCTATTAAATATGGAATAAACAATGGTGGATGCCAATTACTTTTGTCAGTTTCAAGTTATTTCAGAGAAAATTGTGCATTCTTCGTTTTTTGTGGAGGGATACCAACAAATTTGAGCACGTCTGTATATATATATATTATATACAATAAGGCACCAGTACTCTACATTATGCTACAAATGGTACCACAGTGTTAACATTTGCATATTTTATCTTATAAATCTTTTCTTAATGTTGATTTATTTTACCCCTTGTTTCTCTCCCTAATTTAGAATGTCCAATTATGTTCCGTCAATATAGCAACCCTCACAACAGGAAAACTGAATGTCAATTGCCGGCCTCAGATCCCACCGCCAAGCCAATTGCCTCTAACACTCAGAAGCTCCACAGCACATGTCCGCTTGAGCTCCATAGACATCTGGCCAGCAGGGGGCCTAACTGATTCCCCTGCACACCATGCACTCAAGCCTTTAGCAGGTAGCCACTTGAGCACCCCATCCAAATTCCTAATGATATGAACCAATATACACCAGTGGTAATGTATTGCAGTACCTTGGTACTACAGTTTAACAGTGCAAGTATGCGCTGTAGTTGGACAACTGTTCAACTGTATTCCAAATCCACGGTAGTGTGATTGCTGGTAATGATGTGGTCTGATCTTGGTTTCTTAAAAAGGACTAAAAAGACAGAAAGTGGTCTCAAATGCCACTGGTCACCCAATGTGTGACCCTGAGCATGTTACAATACCTTACTGTGCGGTTTGGTTGCACACTTTCTGTTCCTGCACAAAGCACTCTATTGTCTCAATTGTGCGTCCTGATATCTCAATCAGAAAGTGAATAGGCTACCCGATAACCCTCAGGTTACTCATTTCCAATGTGTTTTGTTTGCTTAGGTTGTGTCAGTTAAGAAAAATATGACTAAGAATACAACTCACATTTTAGTTAGGAATAATGCAGAGCTATTTACAATTCTCATGATTATATAAAGTACTGTGTTTATAAAAAAAAAAAGTTTGATATGGATTATTAGATTAACCATTATAAAAAGTACACCAATTTACGTTTGGGGATGTTAAAGCAATATTCCATCAAATTAAAAAGGTGTTTATCCAACTGAAAGAATTCCAACCCAACCCAATGAATATCTTTTTTAGAAAGGCAATTGCTTCAGCCATTGAGAATGGAAATGGTTTCCACCCATTTCCTGTTGGGAAATCAGAAAATCATAACAGTGACCAATAACTATTTTTATACTGTGTTTGCAATTTGTCATTGTTTATGTAGATTAAACTTTTCTAACATTAAATACAAACAGTAAATGCCTTCTGGGTGGGATAAGGCTTGCAGTACTACAGAGTAAAACGTATTTCACACATTTTGGCTAGTATCTTTCAGGCAACACTACTGTAAAACCAAAATGAATGTATATATTTTTTTTTTAGTACTACTTTTATAAAATACGCCAGTCTTTTTTTTGCTTTTAAAAAAAAAAATACAAAAAGTTAATGTTACAAGATCCGTCACATTTTCATTCATCCAACTTTTTATATATCCGCCCTTACTCTGGTCCCACCTCAGGTCGGATAAGCGACAGATTACTGTACTTTGTTTACAATTGTTACAAGATATCACAATTTTTTTTACAAATTATTTTTTACATATAATTACCCATTTATACAGTTGGGTTTTTACTGGAGCAATCTAGGTAAAGTACCTTGCTGAAGGATACAGCAGCAGTTTCCCCCACCTGGGACTGAACCCACAACCCACAACCCACAACCCTCCCGTCAAGAGTCCAGGGCCCTAACCACTACTCCACACTGCTGCCCTTGTTATCTGCATTGGTTTGTAAAAAGCCTTAATTTAACATGAATTTTAGCAAAGGCTTTTGAACTGTCAAACTGTATTGCTTTTTTTAGTGTTTCTCACATTATGAACTTACAGTAAGATAGTGTTTAGATAGCACAGTCGGTGTCTTTTGAGGAAGCAGGGTTGATTTCACTTAAAGTTTCCATTGGCACTTCTTGGAAATCCCTTTATCTTTTTTTGTTCTAAATCGGTTTCATATGGAAATCAATACAGACATTACATTCGGGGCAGTATCTGTACCTTATGTTCTCCTAATACCTGTATAATAGAAGCAGTCTTTTGTGTACCAATTTTTTTGGTTTTTAACCCATTAAAAATATTTTGCATCACTTACAGTTTTAGGATTGAGACATCATTTAAAAAATAAAAACTATATGATCATAATCTTATTTAACATCATGCAAAGAAACTACAAAATGGTATCGCAAAAGTATACCGGAAGCCATAATAGTAGTACAGTATTTCATGTTGGATTTCAAAAAGTCAAATTCTTTCAATTTCAATTTCAAAAAAAAAAAAATCAAATTTCAAGTGTTTCGTGAAGTATACGGAAAACTACCAAGCGGTATGTAATTCAATATGTTAACGTAACATTATTCAGCAGGTTTCATTCAACTGTATGAAGCACGATTATGATTGTACTGGATGATGCAAAACTTTTGGCCACAGCAGTAGCAGTAAAACAAATGGAACGCATAAACCAAAAACATTTTGAGAGAGTGAATTTTTACTTCAATACATGTTAATATGTTGACCTGGTCTCTATAGTATCAGATTATCTTCTCGGGAGCACTTTGGGTGGGCAAAATGACTGCAAACAAAGCTGAGCAGTTCTGTCACCCAAAGTGCGAAGGTCAACTGTACATATTCACTTACTATAAATCATGTTTTAATATATTTTTTTTAAAAAAAGGAGGTGGTACATAGTTGAAGTTGTTAGAATTCTAGTCAGTCTGTAGTCTACCTTGCACATTACGACAATTTGGCAAAATAAGATGTACTGCTGTGTACTGAAATCTGGTGCTTTGATTGTCTGAGAGCGGCTTCATAATTTATAATTGAGTGTTTAAAAGAATTAACAGAGACCAAGACACAACCACAAAGCTCAAACCGACAGCACAAGGAAGCAATGGGTTTACTATAACCCTTACAGAATGCTCGCTGTTGCTTCAATAGCACGCAGCAAAAGCAATAAAAGCAAACTCCACAAACCTCCCCCCTGGAATGAAGCTAACTGACCAGGGTTGCTAAAAAAAATTGTAGGTACAATAAATAAATAAATAAATAAATAAATAAATAATACAACTCTGCTGTTTTAAATCACAGTTTAAAAATTGTGTTATATGCACTTCTTTTTGTTTGTTTTTAAACTTTCAGAGGTTTACACAGGTCTAGGAAAATCAAAACAGCAAACAGAAACCCCACTTAGACTGCTTACCACTCTTGAGGAAAGATAACCCAAAATATACTGTACAAATATGTACCTATGTTGATTTTAATTATTATTTTTTTTATAAGAACCTGACACCACAATATTTAAACAGCTATCCAAGGGTAGTCTTTCTGTAAATTTGAAAGAGTTAAACTTGTTTTCGAACATGGTCTTATTTTTAAAGATTAAGGCTGAACAATACAGTGTGTGTAGCTTGCCGATTTATCTGAACTCTATCCTTCAATACTATTGCTAGAAAAGAGTGTGACCCCATTGACTTCATCATAGTGGTTTTTGAAAAGCTCTTCCAGCAATGTCACAGAGTAAACGGAAGAGTAAAGCAGCAGGTTACAGTGCCTGTATATAAAACCAATGTGTAGTTGAGCAAATTGCAATACAAAATAATCCCATGAGTTACTGATAAAAGGTGGAAATAAATGGGGGCTGCACTAGAGCTCTTAGCTACAGATTATTTGTAATCTACAATCGTTTGGGAGCCATAACAACTCAAGGTGTGGTTACATTTCCAGGGCAGATTTGGCTTCAACATATTTTAGTGCTGGCACAAACATGGGTCTTTCATTTAAATCAATATTCAAATACATCAAGTTTGAATTAGCAGGAATAATTGATACCATACTGATGACCCTGTGACAGAGAGCGAATGAATCCTTGTCAACAATCTCCCTCCCGACCTGTGAGGGTGCTGTATAACAGGAACAGTGTGCCCCGAAATGGATGGTTTGACAGTTCATTCCAGGGTCAGTTGGAAGGGGACCGAGCCCCAATACCAGAAGTTATCGCCTTAATTAGCGGTAGGCGATATGTCAGTCATGGATTGGAGGACACGTGATTGGACTTGCCACCGAAGGAGGCGTGACTAATGGTATTCCATGGGATGTGGCTAAGCAATCTGTTCCTTTGTTATGGTTACGGACAGACCTGTAAAAGGAGTACAGAGATAAGATAGCCATGAGTGCTGTATTTTGATTGTGTTTATAACTGTTTATTTGTAATTATCAGACGGCTAAACACCTGGGAGCTGTCACTGTCAAGCCAGCATTAAAACCTGGATTACAACTAGTGCACCAAATCACTGTATATTCACCACCAGCATGGGAGCACCACGAAAGGACACAGAACCGTGCCGGGACATTGCCTTTGTTTATAATTGTTTCGGGACTGAAACCCAGTATTATTTCGCTGTGCAAACTACATATTGCTGTGTAGTTGCCAGCGCTATTATTGAACGGTGCAAAACCGGGAAATAGAAAAATAAATGGACTCTTTGCACCGTGAACTCTGTCTGTGTGTTATTGCTGGAGCACTGCACCACCTCTACACCTGCGCACTACAAACCACTTTGCCACAGACCCACATCAAAAAGAAAGGAAGGCGAGAAACACAGTAGTTATGTGTAATTTATTTACGACCTCCAAGAACTCGTTCATGTATTGGTTTCCTTTGATGGAGGCTTTTATTCATCCATGAACATGATAATTGCAACGAAATACATTCAAGCAGTGTTTCTTTGAATATTTCAATATTTGCCCCCCCCCCCCCCCCCCTGCACTACCATATTTGTGTGTGTACATTTTGCATTGTGTATTGGTTGGCGTTATATAAACATTTTTTTTTTTTTTTTTAAGTCATTATTAGCAACTCATGTTGTGCTACTCATCTAACATCTGCCACACATGAAAGCAAAAACAGAACAGGTTTCTAATGAGGGGCTTTAATAGCATGGTCTGGATCACACACACCACAGTGTCCCATTTTACATTCAAGGACATTTAGACATCCCCTGCAGCAATGTTTTATTTGTTTCATGATAAAACTGCAATTGATTTTCCCACATAACAAATCAATACATAATACAGTACACAAGACATTTAAAAAATGTGTTCAGTTTTGGATGAATAAAAAATGCCATGTTTTACAAGCATACAGAAGTCAATGCCTTGCATTTAACAGAATATAGTTCTGGAGAGACCACGTGGTGACACTCAGGCTTGGTTTGAGCTTAGGAAACAAAGGCCTCAATTGACAAAGCTTATTCAAATATCTAAGCAAAGACAACCCTTGTTTCTGTCTGAAAGTGCACTACAGCAAGTGTACAATTTACAGTACAGCTGCTACAAATGTTATACTGATTCTGTAGTTAATGTTGACTATTATTTAAATATGAATAGAGAAAAAAAGCCCTTGATATTAGAGCAATAGAACTCATTGAGAACGACTCTAAACTTCATCCAGTCAACAGACTGAATAAATTTTCTTATCATAATGGCCTTTTAACTCAATAATAAGTGAAACAGTATGTTATACTTTATGTTGGGATCAACATTTCTTCCAAAGTTACAGTAAAGCTGCAGTATTCCACTGTAATGTTACATTTTACACCAAAATCTGTGACGTACAGAGATACACGACAGACAACCTCCATTTACCCCTAGGCTACGATACAATAAACAGCTTGTACTAAAGAACATCCCCATGTGCCAATTCCATCACAACTGGATAAGCGGCTCTTTAGATAGACAACCTCCATCCATACAGTCGATTACAGTACGATAGAAGCAATAACTGCAACAATGTAAATATGTGCAATGGAATAATATGAAGAGCTGGAGGCTGAACAGACCAGTTTATTTAAAATTATATATATATATATATTTTATTATTATTCAGTGAACACTGTGGGGAAAAAAATGCGATAATACTGTAGGCGAGACAGTGTTGTGTGTGTGTTTTAGTGACCACAATAAAAGCACTTCTCCAACGCAAGGTCCCTCAGTGATAACAGCATGCAAGCTACTGTATAAAGCCTTGGCATTACACACAATTCCTCAGAAGTATTCCTTGTATACTGTGCGGCACAACAAACCCCCAGATGAGCAATCTGTCAGACCGCCTGTAATACAATTCATTATCCGCCCTGTAATAATTCATTATCCATCTGGCCAATAAATGGCAGCTATCTGGACCTATCAGGATTATGGCCTAATCAGGTTTGCCCATAATAAAAGGGCCTTCATAAAATCAATATATTTATGTATCCTGAATGTCCCTTTACGTGTAATTTATAATGTTTCATGAGTAAAGGTGTGCCCTTTGGATGCTGCAACATTTGAATAAGGATTGTCTTTTATAGCAGATTTGCATTGAAGTCCTCAACACCTGTTCACACACCAATTCTGCATTATTTCCCACAGTGTTCACTGTTAAACTGAAGGTGACAGGCAGTTGGAATATTTGATTTCTGTTTGTTTATCAAATTAAATAATATTTATTCATTAACAAAATGGAACATGCATATATCTTTAATTCAATATAAACATCTAACGAAAAAGGGATAATGCTTTCACAGGGGATACTTTAACACCAAAACCCAAAACCAGACATATAAAAACATGCAAGTAGCTTTATCCATGAATACAAGTGCAAATGAAACATGAAAAAAAAAAAAAAAAATCCTAACTACCGTTATAATTATTCTGACAATATTAACAGCACTTTTCTGTAGTTGTTTCCTGAACGGTTTTGAACAGTTACAATGGTTATATAACTCTCAGAAATTGTGCCTTTCGCTTTGAAATACTATATAAATTAAGTTTATTTCCTGTGCAGCAGGTTTTAGAACCACACCTGACTCACAAAAGACATGTTACAACACCTATGGTCTGCCCTGGTTTAACATTCTTCTATTCAAACACATATTGCCAAGTGTAATGCAGCCGTCAGTCATAAACACTACATAAGCTGTCTCTATGTACAAGCAAGTGTCGAAAAGGTATATATTCCACTGAAACGCTTTCAAACTAATTCATTACGTTTATCAAACAGATATTAGTTTGGTCCACTCATTAGTATCTCTGTTTAAAAAGTTGTAAAATAACTAAACTAATGAATACAAAAAAAAACCCTACTACACTCATTGCTGAAATGAAGCTGGCGTTTATGTTTTTAAAAAAAAAAAAAAATGTATTAAAGCTCTGGCAGGTTTGACAATTGTAGAATCAAACACCTAGGACGCTCCTCCCTGGGTCAGGTGAGGGGCTGGCCTTGTTTTCAAAATCAGGGATTTGTCACCATTCCTCAGGGAAACACTAAATCCATTCAGGTAATCTGCAGCAAAGCCTTCAGAAATGCCTATATCACTTTTCAGATATTTCCTTGCGAATTATCAGTGATTTGAGCAGTCTTGAATACGCAAGCACCTGCCAGCCAACACAAGTTTCAGCTTTTAGATTACACATTACAAACCAAAGATTCAATTAGAATAATATTAATGAATCAGTCATTTATTTTTCAATTTTTTGACCAGCCCCATAGCCAAAAACACCATCAAATCTCCGTAGGAAAGTTAATAATGAAAAACCTGGCGTACTGACAACATAAAGACACCTCTGCCTGCGATTACCTAAATAAGCTTTCAGATAGACGGTAACTGCAAAGAGACTGCCTGGTGATTCAATCATAGCGAGCCTAGGAAAGATTCCTTCCAGCAAGCCTCTGAGGAATTACATTGTCTGGATGGGTGAGAGTGAAAATAAAAATCTGAAAACCAGACAGCAAGAAAAATGAGACAGGGGAAAAGCTGACAAAGGAGAGGCGAGCGTCCATAGGCTTGTATAAGGTTTCTTTCTTTATACATGACTTTACAAGCTTGTGTTGATAAACTTGAGTCTATACAGGAGACTGTAAAATGCTATGTACAACAAAAACATAATTTACAGTATGTCTTGACCATTTTCTGAACTGTGATATACAAACAACACATACAAAGCATCTTCTCCAGGTGTAAGTGGAAATTTAAAAGAAACAAAGTGTTATTGTGTATATTTACATATGAGAAGTTCTGTCAGATTTTTGGAACAATTAATCTTGATAGTAGATAAAAACATGACATTATGGTATGGTAGAACTGGACTATAGCATGACCTAACCTGGTTAACTGAAATACAGTACATATTTTTAAATCTGGTACGTATTGTAGCAGTATCTAAAATTCCCTGTTAATGACCTAACAGCAAAATAACATCTAAATGTTATCCATGCGCACAACTGCGTAAAACGTAAAAGGCAACAAAATGTAGCAAAGCCAAAAGATTAAAAAAAAAACAAGTTTCCAGAATTAAATTGATTTGGCATTAGAGAGAATTTAAAAAAAATAAATAAATAAACGCTGGCTGTGACGGATATTCAGATAAATTGCAATACTGAATAGATGGGCTTTGCATCAGGAACCTGGTGACGGAGTCAGAAATCGCGTGTGAGGGGTAAGTGCATTAATTTGTTACATACATATAATGGGGATTGATTTTATTCTTAATACAAGGGCGGTAAAACGCGACTGACGTTAGGCTGCACTTGTAGATCTCTTGCTCTACTGCTCCTATTATGCACTGGACTTGCCTGACCTGAGCACCACGGTACTGGATCCTCAGTTAATGTACTCTCCTTGCACGGCTATGTCATTGCAGTTCTAGCCTGCTGTAACCCTAACTGCATCCTAGTTCATATTGTATTTTAGTAGTATTATTTGCACTTAATGTAAACTAAACTGTATTTAAATATTACGCGTGCATTGTAACCCTTTACTGGCCTGTAATACTTGTATGTCGCCTTGGATAACAGCATCTGTCAAATACATATATAATGAAAATATAATCGTTTCTAAAGACCAATCAGAAATAGATGTGCAAGACTTTAGTCAGTTTATGAAGAGCTCCAACACATTTTGAAGAATGTTTATGGTAGTGACCAACCATATCTCAGAATACATTTCAAAACAAAGTTTTTATGCAAAGGGAGAAGATAGTTCTAAAGCTAGGTCATGTGGTCTAGAAAGTAGTCAAAGTGAGCTGGAGCATGACTCTATGAAGCCAGGTGGTCCTTCTGGCAGAATACCCTGACTGACCAGGTCACTGACCTCGTCTTACATGAAATCACTGTAGCCACGGCAATGTAATCGCTGTGGAAGTCCTAGGATTCTGATTTCATCCAGTTCCCCTTATAAAGCCTGGCCTTACGCCAAATAAAGATACATACATAACAGTAAGTTAGATTCTTCAGACTGCTAGCAGCACAAAAGTTATTGTATAGAACACAGCATAATATATAAAGCAAATCTGATACAGACTGTAAATAAACAAGCAATTGCAGCTTATCAGAATTACATATAGTACATACATACATACATAAATAAATAAATAAATAAATAGAAAATCCACTGGTAGAATATTTAATATCACCTGTGCTTAAATTTGGCAAATCTGGTTTCAAATAAATTCCACAGGTGTTAAGTTGTAAGTAGTTTGTTGAAACATGGTGCTGTTTTACCCCTGGAGCACCATGTTTGTTGAAACATGGTGCTCCAGGGGTAAAACAAATTACACTATATTATATATATTTATATATATGTGTGTGTGTGTGTGTGTGTGTGTGTGTGTGTGTGTGTCTTTGTTTGAACATTATATTAAATCATAGAAAAAAATACCTAGAGTCATTCAGCCTACCAATTGTTCCATGATGTGGATTGCCAAGAAGATTCCAGAACTCTTCAAGTGTGTACTGCATACCACAGTACTGTACAAACAGCCACTGAAGAAACAAACAGCTTTTTTACTACTGAGTTTCACAGAACTATACAACAGTACAGAAAATCAATATTGCAGACATACCAAACATTTATTATTATTATTATTATTATTATTACTACTACTAATTTACAGTGAATAAACTAGGGTGCAGAATTGAGAAACCCAATTCAATGCACGCCAAGTTTACAATATTTAAGTCGGCTGGATCAACAAAAATATGTGGCACATACAGGTGAGGAGAGAGGTTGACTTCAGAAATATTGTAATATCGTCACCGTTGTTTACGTGTGTTAACTCCTACGTGTTTATGACAACATGTCACCTTCTCCTGTTTGTAAGACAAAATGTATCTGTGGTAAAATGCTTCATGCTTACACGAAACTGTAAATGTAATTCACGTTTCTTTTTTTTTCAAGCCAGCCTATGTGAATAAATTACAGTACTAGCCCTCTTTTGTATAATTTATTAAATAGTTATGTATATGTTTTTGTCAATTTGTTAAAGCATCACATTTTCCTACTGTGCCTACTGGGTAAGCCCAGACTTTTTTTCTTGCATGTTTTTAGATATGAAACTACTGTTTTGTAAAAACTTACATTTTACTCCACATGTAACTAATTCATTTTTATATTAAATACAGACAGCTGCTGGTAGGAGAGCTATATGTGCTATATAGTGTCACAGATTCCACCACCCTTAATTAAAACATGTCACTAATGTGCCAAGGTGGTGATAAAAAAAAGTACGACATTTTGACTTTAAAGAAGCACCCATCAGATGCTGGTACCTCGATACATAGAACTGCCAGTGTATGACATTTTGACAGTACACACACCCAGCAAATTTTGGAACCTTCATACACTGAACTTCAAAGGTATGAAACTTTGAGAGCTGATCTGCACCCATCACATAAAGTAGGATATATTTCAGCCATCTATCAGTTGGTAGACCTAGAACAAATCAAAATACTGTATTACATTTTCACAACACACAGGATTTGGGTACACGTGGGAAATCATTTCTATGTATGTATATATTTATTTGTATTATTTTTTATTATTATTATTATTATTATTATTATTAGCCTGGTGTGAGTGAAAAAAGTAATGCTAAATTATATTACATTATTTTAATTCTGCTATATAATTTGTAGAATCTTTTTTAAGCTGCTCTATATATAAAAGCGACAAGATTAATTGTTGGATTGTTTTAACTAGACACAAAAAACAACAGATTTTGACCAGGTAGCAAAATTTTAGTTTATACATGTCATATGTTGCTACCGGTAGCACATTTTGACGGGGTAGCAAATATTGACAGCAGGTGAATATTTAAGTAAACTGTAATCTGGGCGTGCATATATCGTTTGATAATGACATGAATGCCGTACAGTGTTAATTGTTATGTACACGAATCTCAATCACAGTAAATGGTATAATTCATTGTGCATTGGTTCACACATTGCAATTCCACAATCTGCACGCGCAACAAAACATAACCCATTCATAAAACACTGTATAACGTTGAAATGGGATGTTTAAAAACAAAAGTAACTTACGGTAATAAAACATTTATCTTTTTTTTTTTTTAAATCCAAAACCTACCTTTTTTTAATGAAGAAAATCAGATCTTCTCATGAATTGTTTACGGTTCCATAAAACGGTGCAAAAAAACTGCTTAATCCCATTGCCGCCTTCTCGTACGAGCTAAATACCACACCGTGTCAGTATTGCAAAATAACAGTCAGAATTTACTGATATACGTGTCCGTCATATTAAAAATAAAATCTTCCCAGTCTTCTTCTGGATTCACGATCCTGGAATTAAAAGATGCATCTTTGCACATCCTTATAAATATAAAGACACAGCACTTTTTTTTTTTAAATTGACCACTGTGAGAGTACCGCTGCTTAGACTCCTCGCTTATCAATTCTTAAAAGCAAAGCATAACAAAACAAAACAAAATGCCCAAACCGTACTGTCTAGCTCGGCGGTTTGAGGAGAATACATGGACCACCAGTGAAACTAACGCACATCTGAAAAGCCATGCTATACTATTTGGTGCGGTCGAGACAGGAAATACCACATCGTTTATAGGAGCACACAAGGCAAGACGAGAAAGCATTGAAAACCCGGAACGGATTTTATGGAACTGAGTTTTGGGTTATCCCTGCTGAAAATTCCACCACAGAGCCAATCGTGTTGGCTTTCATCTGGCCATTCTGGTTCAGACAGCAATGCGGGTACAGCAGGTGCATGACGGCTCAAGGGAAAAATGTACTGGTCGTCTTGTATGCATATTAAAAATAAGTTCTAAGTCCATGTTTAAAATATTATCAGCTACCATTTCCTACCTAAATTATCAGTAGGCATATTGCCTGTGCTTGAAGATGAGATGTATAACCTCCTACTGTTGCAAGTTTGACTCTCAGCATTACTTTTTGGCAATAGGTTTTAGAAGAGAGGATTTGGGGGGGGGGGGGGGCTTAAACCGCTGTTGGGGTGTGTAAGAAACAAGACTGCCAACGAGGCTTGCTTTCTGATACAGTAGAATGTACAGAAGGTTAAATTATATTTTAGTGTGAAACTGAACATGCATCTTTTTTTTCTTTCAATGGTGACAAACTCTTTTTGGCTGAAATATTTGACTTGATATTGTTTTCTTATCTCCTTCTTGAAGAGGATTTCCAAGTTCAATCACAGAAAGCAGATTTCTTCATCCAAATGCCAGTGAAATTTTGGCCTAGACTTCTGTGTGTTTTACAAAGCCAGATATAATGATTTCCATTACATGAGTGTAGATGTTAAAACTTCATGCTGATTTGAACTCGGCTCTCGCCAAGATAATCACCAACCAAGACGTAGCTTTACAGTAAACTATTGTGATCCATCTGTGTCTCCATCCATTTGCGTTTCCTTTCATATGATGATGTAAATATCCTTCTGTCTGGTGTTGATGGCTGAAGTGTAATGCTGGCTCCAGCATTATTATTATTATTATTATTATTATTATTATTATTATTATTATTATTATTATTATTATTATTATTTGTTTATTTAGCAGAAGCCTTTATCCAAGGCGACTTACAGAGACTCGGGTGTGTGAACTATGCATCAGCTGCAGAGTCACTTACAACTACGTCTCACTCGAAAGACGGAGCACAAGGAGGTTAAGTGACTTGCTCAGGGTCACACAATGAGGTGGGATTTGAACCGGAGACCTCCAGGTTACAAGCCCTTTTCTTTAACCACTGGACCACACAGCATTAGCATTTCTTTCTTTCTATTGTGCTTGAGATCCCCAACAACCAGAATCTTTCCATCTCAACCACAGCCAGTTGCTGCTCCTCTTTGCTGCTTCAAATAAGTTCTTCACTGTGTGACACAACTCTTGGCCACTGATTCCGATGTCTCTGAGAAAGCAGGTTGTAGAGTGTGCCACAAATCCTCGACAACCCACCTCCACTAGGTAAACCCGGACTCTCCATCCTCGCTGTTCCACTTCAGCAGCTAGTTGAGCATACCGCAGTTTCTTCCTCTCATATGCCTCATCTACAGCATCCTCCCATGACACTGTTAACTCTACCAGGTGAACAAGGCGTGCTGATCCAGAACACAAGACAATATCTGGTCAAAGGTTAGTGGTGGCAATCTCTGGTGGAAAAATAAGCCATTGACCAACATCTGCTAGCATTTTCCAGTCTCTAGCAGCTTCCAGTTGTCCTGGGCGAGGCTTGGTTTTAACACCTTTTCTTGGTGGTTGCTCTCCTAGGCGGAGGAATGTTGTCTTTTGTGTGTAATGTTTTGATGGAACTGGTGACAACTTATTGGTCATGTTACGCTTGTCTTCCAATGCTAAGGCCAAACATCACAGCACCTGGTCATGGCGCCAAGTAAACTGTCCTTGGCTAAGAGCTGGAGTGGAACTCCCAACCATTTCCTGATGTATGAACTGATTCCATATGCATAGATGATGTCCCCAAATTTATCCAGCTTCTTTTCAACTGTTCCACTTAACCTTTCCAACGCAAAGCAGAGATCTGTGTTTACTGTGTCCCATGCAGCTTTCTCACAAGCTCTTGGCCATTTAAGTCCAGGCTTGTGCCCGTTGAGATTCTTTTCTCTCTTATGCTGGTTTGTCTGACCGGGTTCACAAGGATCATTAGGTTCATCACTAGCTGTATCCATGCAAGTCCTCCTCACGTCTATGACAGGGGTGCTGATATCCTGCGAACTGTGGTTTGCTTCCTGTCGCTGGATTTCATTCGACTGACTTGACTGACTTTGTAAGAAGTAATGATCAATGCGAGGCCCTTGTCCCTTCTCCCTCAAGCATTTCATTCTCCCTTGATGAATCTTCAAACCCCTGACCGTTGTCACCTTGTTCCAGCCACAGACACAAACCTGGAGTTCCATGTCTTTGCTATCTGCAGATCTTGAACTAGTCTTTTGTGAAGTACTCTCCATACTCATATCCGTTTCCGTTCCTAAGTCGTTAACCATGTAGTTCAACGTTGAGTCATCTTCTGCCTCCGCTCTCACAGACTCTAGGGGTATTTTTCTCTTTAATTTCTTAGAATCAAAAATGTATCAGACATAGAACTCCCACCCAACGTACCAGTAATTGGATCCTCCAATGTAATTCTGTAATCCGTGTCGATCAAACTGCTAATTAATACCCATGTGTTCTATCCTATCTATTTGCAATTGTTAATTAAATAGAATTAAGGGGCTACTATATTCCAGCATTAGTTACGTTTGTCAATCATCCAGCCCGCAGGTAATTTAGAGCTGCCACCCTCTCAAACTAGCTGTCACTCACCTGTACTTTGAACTGCTATTTTAACCATCCTACTGTCAGCACAAATGTACCAGTTGCAATTTTTACATTTCCAAATATAATACAGTTATATTTCTTATATTTACATGTCTGTACAATGCACATTGTTTCAAATACGGGTGCAATGTTATGGATTACATTTCTGTTTCCTGTTACCTAATCACTTCCCTGACTAAAGATATACATGGTCTCATTGCTTATAGACCATTGGATTGAACCTGACCTAAAACAGGAAGCAGACTTTCAATCCATGTTTTTTACATAAAAAAAAAAAAATGCTATAATATAGTAAACAGAATCTAGCTTTACCATGCTGTATACAATATCCATATACAGCAGGGATATGTAATGGCTACTGTAATATTCTAATATGATATTGGCAATAAGAGATATAAATGTTTATTTACAACCAATCCGTAAATGCTCCCGTAGAGGTTTTTTTTTTTGTTTGCAGATATCCTTTATTGTCCTATAATCTATAATCACACAGAGTAAGAACATCATGCAATGTATTCCTATTCTAGCTGTCATTGTTGCAAACAGTTCTCTCCCTTTAGATAGCCTGTCAGCATTCCACTGGTCTCAAATGCTAATACAGTATTTCATCTTCCCTTATGCCCCACTGTCTGTCAGAGCTGTGCCCAGATGTCTATGTTTTCTGCAACCTCAGTTAATCTCTGTTTTTTTCTGATAGTGATTTTTTCAGTATCTCTATTCCATCCATGTTCATAGTGGATACACTGGACACATATAGATTTTTACCTCACTGACTTCTCTTTCTTCCAGTTATCTACACTGTACATTAGTTCTGTGTATTACGGTTCAAAAACATAAGTACGTTACCTGTCTTAAAACAATTGGACAAATAAGTTATTCATACCATTTGCATGGCTTGGACGCACTTATATATAAACAAATATAAACAAATTGTCAATCGGATATCATACAACAGGTGTATATTTACGGAATCTCCCGTTTTAGAGATGCTATCCTTTAGGGATGTTATTCCAGTAATAATCCTGACCCCTGGTATTTTAGGCTCAATCTAGTAGATTAACTTTAATCTTATCAAGTTTGTTATATTTATGTGTGTTTAATTTCACTCTCACTTGTCCCCAACCACTGTTCCCATGGCAACTGGCAGCACAGGGGCCATAGAATTGACCTCCCTCCCTCCCAGATTGGCAGCCAGGCCCATGTGAATCACAGCCAACAACTGATCTCATGGCCACTCAGTACTAAGCAACTACAAAGCTATTTGGACCATCAATTAAATCCAGTATATACTGGGGGTTTACAAAAAAATAAAGAGAACACCTTTATTATGTAGCACACACATGCTGCCCTCATGTAACTGTGTTGTCTAACCATTAAAAAAATGATGACAGCTCATCCACTAATTAATTACCACTGTTACCTATCAAATGATCTTCAATGGCAACAGTGGAATGAGCCATTGTTAGAATGGTATTTCAGTGGCAACAACTTTAGATTTTGCCATACACATGGCATCACTGTTGGTAATCCATTGCTGTACCATGAACCATATCAGTGCTTGAAAACCACTGAACTTTCATCCACCATTTAGGAAGGGCACTACCCCCTGGCAGTTGACCACAGAACTTTCAGATAGAACATCTAGATTTAAAAAAAGTGAAATGGAAGGAAAGAAACATTGAAAAGGTAAATATATCTGTGAATTCTTTCTGGTCGAGCTGAAGAATACAAAATCAAGTTATAACATTAAAAAAGGAACTCCTTTACTAAATATACATGAGAACAAGACAACATATTTTTTGTACATATATTTTGGTAAATGGGACTTTAAAGTCCCGTCAGAACTTGAAGAACTCTCAACGACGCTAACATAAGGCGGGACCTTGAGGTCCTGCCAGGAATGAAACGGTTAAAATAACAGTAAAACCCTGAATAAATAATTACAAACATCATGGATCATCTCAGCCAATCAGATTCTAAATAGAGCAGCCATTATCCTGCAGATACAGTGCCCTCTAAAAGCAAATGGGATTTTGGAATCTTACTTTAACTATAAAAATAAATTTCAAGGAGCCTAAAATGATCCACTCCATAATAACCTAAAACACATTAAAAATAATGTCTACATAAAAAACATCTGTTGGGTTTATAATAGCAATGACATCCTCCACAAGATATGGAATAATTAAGCTGCAGTACCTGGTTACCGAGGGAATATTTACACTCGGCCCACATTAGCAAACACCCAGTGATGACCGGGCCCGATTATTTATTCATGTAACGTTTTAGATACTAGAGCTTACTGTTCCTTCTGTCTGTGCAGTTTTTGAAAGGGCAGATGTGTGAGATCAGGTTAAAGGAGCGTTTAGTAATGAAACCGAGATTGTTTAAACTGAAATGTGGCACATTTGTGTTTAATTCAATTGCGCTTCAGGGAGCTGAAATGACCTCCACCATTTATAACTGAGGATAATTGACCTTGTCTTTCGTTCTGTGCTCTCACCGCTGCCTAGGACATAAATGCTTCATTATTTGTTTCAATTGTGTTAACGCTGTTTTTAGCCATTGGTATTTTTCTAACATGCCTACAATGTGATATTCTGGAGAGCAATCCTCAACCTCTTTATTAAAATATTAATCTTGACTCTCTGTGGGTCACAGATTAACAGGAGCTGCCTTGAAATGCAGGCCAGCCTATTCTCAGGAAGGATTGAAGGGCATCCCTTCTCAATGTCTCGTCAAGATCATTCAGCAGCGATTGAAAAGAACAGGCCGTGCAAGGGGACATCTTTGGCAATCCATTCCTCTTGTGTAACTGTAGTCAATATACAAAATTATATATTGTAAGCACCATTCATTCACTCAAATCAATTCTAAAACAAAGTAAATAAAAAAGGCAATGTGATTGCCAGCATGCAAAAGATGTGCTATCACAAGTTCAGAACTGAGCTTCATCACTAGGTTATTCCTCTGAATGTATTTGAATGCTGAAAGAACCATTAGCTTGCCACACAACTGCTTTATTTGTTGGCAATAGCTATGCTTTGACTTTTTCCACAAAACGTATCCAGGGAAACATTTAAAAAACGATTCCTATTCACCCTTTCTTACTGCCCTGCTTTGTCAGTAACTCCAGTTATTTCCAACCTTGTAAGATCATCGAGAAGAACATCATTATTTTATAGGGAATATCTGGCTTGTATACATAGTAACACTTTCAAATGGGCATCGGGCCACTATGGGCCCGATTAAAATGTTCTGGTGGGATGTCATTCCTCACTGATTTACTGACTCCGTATTGTTATCCCTTTCTAGACCAAAGCATAATCATTTATGCAGCCTTCGATACAGAGGCACCTGCCAGCTGAGCACCTGGCATTAGCCTCCCATCAAAGTAATTTTTTTTAGATATGCTGCCCACTGTTTTGAACCTGGCTTGCAAAAGGGAGGAGATGCAGATTTTATATATTACAATCAGGGATGATTTATTTGCAAACAAAAGGGACAGTCCATTAACAAAATAAAAGTATGTTTTTAATATTATTGTATAATAAGCCCCAATCATTGCAGACGGTGAAAGCTAGTGATAACAATGCACAAACATCTGCAGACACAGATTGTTTGTGTGTTGTTTTTGCTCAGTTTATGGGTCTTAGTCACTGGCTTTAGATTTCATTTGGAATGGCCATATGGAACCTTTGGATGAGACAGACTTACTTTTGTGGCCCTTTTTTACACAAAGTGTTGTGAGTACATGGAATGGGTTACTTAACCACATTGTTGCTGTTAAGTGATTGGAGAAAGAGAGAGAGAGAGAGAGAGAGAGAGAGAGAGAGAGAGAGAGAGAGAGACCCCCTCCTACAAGATGGCAAGAAAAGTGCATTTGCATTAAACAAATGTATTAGATGCACATTAAGACACTGCCTATGTTTGCTTCTTTCAAAGAAAGTATAGAAGAGCTCTGTGTTACACAACATTTACAAGTACTCTGAACAAAAGAAGACATCTGATTCATTCCCTGCCTTATATAAAAGCATCAATGGTATTTTCTAAAGGAGTGACTCACCTCATTTCTAAACACACAGCCACTTAAAAATAGTAATGCTATTCTTCTTTAGACTAGGCTAACTAGTTCTACTTTTATTTTTAGAAGCATCATTCAATACCTTCCAGCCAACGGTAGACTCCCTTAATAGAAAATAAATATAAATAACTTCCCCTTGTCATATAGCTTTTAGATGGTGAGGAATGTGTGGAGGCGCAGGAGGACAATGTAATTGAAAGCTCTTTCCTCTATTCATTGTCAATGCTCCCCTCGCTGTGATTCATGTCTTGTCAGGACAGCTGTCACCAGAGCACACTGCCATACTGCTAACCCAGCAAGGGTTTGCAGCAAATTAGAGACAAGCGCTTAAACAAAATAAATGGACCACATGGTCTGCTGGGGCCTTCTGCTAAGAAGCATTAACTGCTTCAATCTATTTAACTGTCCCTATCCTGCCTGGCGCTGTGGGGTTCTGCTTCTATTCAAACTACTGAGGTTGCAATAGATGTATACCACTGCCAGTATGTGCTGCTGGCTGAACCACTTACATCTTATGTATTTGCATAATTTCTGTTTAGATTCTTTTACCTGCCATGAACATATCCATCCACACCACAAAACATGGTTTGGCTCAATTGACTCCTGCTTGAGCGAGGCCTAGGGCTAAATGGCAGGAGGTGTTCTGTTCTTCATGGTTTTATGGAATATTGATGGTAAAAGTTACCTTTTCTCCGCTAGTGCTGTAACAATTACAAACATTTTATCCAAACTATTTTCTATAAGAATTTTATTAGAATCCACTGCACTACCTGGTCCCCATCATCCCAGCATCCTACTTTTAGTTCCTGCTCTTTGGACTGCTCCCCTAGACTCTTGAGTTTCCTAGCAGCCAATGTTTGTTGTTGTCTGTCCAGTTAGGGTATGAGTGTGTACATACATTAGCACACAACCAACAATGGCAATGCAATAGAAGAAAGAGAGAGCTGCACGCTGACATCCACTCCTATACTAGTTGTTTATAATATATAGTTAAATAATAATAAATAAACAGTATAGCTAATTTTAATGTGACATAATTTCCATCTCATGCAAACTAATACAAGCCACCTGAAGTACGACAGAGTGAAAGCACCAGCTGTAATAGCTATTTTATTTGGAACCGTATATCAAATGGAAAATGATATTTGAGCAGCTGACATTTACAGGAAGCTTTTCCAACTGACCCGTTTGGCAATAAAACCATGTTCTGTTTCCCTGCATGTTTCATCTTATTTACCAGTATCAAAGTCCAGTTTTAAATAGTGCCTAAACAGGGCATACGCAATGGAACTCTGTGTAAGCTGACTTGCCTCAGGTTTCTGGAACCGTTTCATCACTGTGTGATTGAATTTAAACTCCATACCAGTCTTGTGCAATGTTCATTTAGAGCAGGGCTGTCCAGTGGGTGGCTTTGAGTCATGTGGCTCGTTCAGCTTCACAATAAGGCTCTTTTGATTTAGAGGTGAAGGCTGGACCACCTATATTTTACAGTAGAGTCAAGTCATAATGCAAAAAACACATGCTGTTGTGTATGTGTGTGTATAAACATGAAACGTGTTTAATGAGGACAACAATATGCAAGCAACATGGAGTCTGGTTAAACACATTTTTTTTGTTTGTGAATTTTATTTATTTTTGGTTTTGATGGCTTTTTAAGAAACTCTCTGATCATTGTTAGGGCTCTTTTACAAAACTCATTTAGAAATAACATTTTGTTTTTCTTATCTTTTGCACATTTTACATTTTATTTAAGTGCATATATAATTTAAAGGAATGCTACCCAAGGTTTTTAAATATATTTTCTTATCTCTTATTAGCACTACCAATATTATCACTGGTCCTTCAATTGTCTAGCTGTGATGTATAGCAAATGTACCAGAATGTATAGAATTATCTTTGGAATATTTCAAAATATTCTCAACACAATAAAAAGGAGACCAAGTAAAATGTTTATGAAGATAATACATTGAATTAAAAGCATTTTGTCAGCACACCGTAATGCATATGTGATTTAAATACTTTTAATATATGCTTTTAATGTATATGTCTATATTTAAAACATTTAAATAGACTTCTGGTTGAATTCGTTGTATGTTTAAAACTGCAGATTTAACTGATAATGCTGCTAATGCTAGTAAGAGGAAAATAGACTGAGTTTTAAAACCATCACTTATTTCAAGTATTAAAGCACACAATTCTTACTACTGTCACTGCCTCCAATGTACCACATATACAGTAGCTGCAGCTTTCTTTATGAACTCTATATCATTTTGAATCTACCTGTTTTTAAGTAGAGCAAGGAAAGTGTGATACATACAGTATCTACACAGCTCAGGTGCTGGTGAATGTAGTTTAAAAATAAACGGTTCATGTATGCGGTACGACCAGGTTCCAACACTGTAGGCATTGCAGTGCCACCTCGTGCTAACCTGGTGGCACTGCAAATGTACAGTACAGTGTATGTACAGTACATTCCTGTCAACTAAAGGGATGGTGCATTCACATTTTTTCCCCTCAAATTAAGGTTGGCTCCGCCACCATATACTCCATTTTAACATATGTTGGAAACTGAGGAAGCTACTTTATTGTTTCCTTTATTTGAAAATAAGTAAAGCAAAGCATTTGTCTCCTTGAAAACGTATTTCCCATGTAAAGTAATGAACAGGGGTAGAGGTAATCTACTGTGCTGCTGATTTAATTGTCATGTATTATACTTGAGCTTAGTTGAGTCTGTCTCTCTGGTTCAATTACAATCACACATCGTGCTAAAAAGCTTCAGTGATCAATGGCCTGGTTCAAGTGTAATTATTTTAAGGGAATCGTTCACTTGGGATAGTCTGGCTTAAAGGCCATAGGGGTCTGTCTAATTAATTTAAACAGCAGTGGATCAAAATACCAGATTTACACATTAAAACAAGGCCCTTTATGTGCCCAGTTATGAAAATGTGATGAGAGGTAACCACGGAACACTTAAATCTACAGCAAACACCCCTATAATAGACATGAACAATTCTACTGAAACTGCATGTCATTAACTGTAATGAGCAACAGTTACCCCGCATCTTTCCAGCTCCCCTGTCTTGTGGTTTTGGCCTCACATTTCTCTCGTGCAACATCAGTAATCTGTGCAGATTTAAATACCTATGAACTGAACACTTATGATCAGCCCTCTATCAAGTCTGTCAGATCTGTTGTCGTGCTGTACCTTCATGACTGAAAATGACTAGAAACAGGGAGATGCAGCTTGTATATACTTTCCATAACTGTCAAACACTCAATAGTGCTGAATGAGGGAATACTAAAAGAAACAAAAAATCCATGACAAATGTTTCGACTAGAAGCCTTTCTTCAATGTCGTTTGAAGCCTGGGACAAAATAATGCAGACACATGAGGGACAGCCCGTTTACACAGTATCGGTATTCATTGAAGCATTCTAGAGTAGAATGCTGTTAAACAACAATGTGAAACAGTTCCATCAACATACAACTTGATTTAATTCAGTATATGCCTTTATTACATGCAGTGTGGGGATCCTGGTTTGTATGCGGTTTTCAAGACAGTATAAGACTGCAGCAAAATGATATTCCCACAGGGCTACATGACAGATGAGCTGTGATTTAAAACTGAGATCTTGTGGCTTCCTCCCTTCTCAGTTACAACCTGACTGTGCAACCTGTATCTGTTGCGTATTCCATACTCTTGACACCAAGTCTGACCACTAGATACATTACTTGTTTGCTGAAGCTAAAAGAAGAAATTGCAGTCCATTTTCTTTAAAGGAAATCTTTATGCATGGTACGCCTCTCTCTATAAGACATAACCCACTCTTCAATTATTTTTAACAAACTTTGTAAAGTGCTTGGAATTAAAACAAACAAAAAAAAAACATATATTCTAACTCAGGAATATGGAATAACTCTGTTCTTTCTTATCAGAAAGCCTATCAAATAAATACTGGAGTTCTGAGGGAATCAATAGAATTGGAGATATAATTAACAACAATAAATTTTCTTCGCTACGCAAGTTAAGATAAATACAATATTTATGCCACGGAAACCAGCACATATCTACAAGTTAAAAAGGTTGTAACACATTGTCACAAAGACGGCCGGAGTAGGTGGCGTCAGACCAGAGCCAGGAAATAAAATGACAGAGAGGTGTGGTTTGGTGGAGCTGAGCGAATGGTTTCGCTCAGCATTTAATAAATAAACAGAACAGCAAAATAAAAAGGTTGTACAAACAAAAACACAGGGCACGGTACTTACGCCAAAATAAATATACAAACAAAACGGACTAAACAGTAAACGGACAAACGAACAGACAAACACGGTGAGTGAAAACACTTATTATTCTCTTTATTCTCTTTGCATCCTCTCCACAGCCGTTCTCCTCTCACCAAACACACAACCCCGAGTGAATGAAACGTGCATCTATATATATACTGTTGTGCCGGGATTCAATTACTAATTAATTATTCACTTGAATCCCAGCACATGAATTAATTACGTGCAACCTCGTGCTCACATATTAAATACTTTAAATGCACGTGAAGTGATGTGCAATCCCGTCCCTAAATACAATTACATCTTAAATAACGCGTGCTGCACACACCCATTTATATCCCGTGCAGCCATCTCTATACACCAACATTAACACACACAACATACAACATATAAATGCACACATGGGCGGGGCACATTGCCACACACATGTACTTGGTTCTGGTAATATTAACCTTACACCCACTAATATGGAATTATATTTATTTAACCCTCTTAATCAAAATACATTTGTAACTAAACTTCATGACATAATTGGAGACTCCCATAATGCTAAATTCATCACAAGGAGTAATAAGATATTTAAAAAAAACCCCAAAAAAACACAATCTTGCATGAGAACTGGCATAGAGTTTGGAGTAACATAAAATGTTCTTCTCCTAATGCAAAGTTAACGTCAGTTTAAATTATTACATCAAGTATATTATACCCCTAAAATAATGTATACCTGTGGCTTAAGTGATCCAAGCAAATGCTGGAGATGTGGCCCTGATACAAATTGCTCCAAATTAAAATCTTATTGGGAAAACTTGAAAAAACAAGTTGCAGCAACAAAATGCACTTGCAAAGTCACTAATACTCGACACATTGAGGGGTGTCTTTTATGTCTTTTTTTAATGGACCGAGTCTCAATTGTAGTGCTTACCCGTTATATTATGACAATAAGCCTTCACAGGGCAGTAAAAGTGAAACAAGAACAATGGAAGATACCTGTCCTTGGGGAAGTGAGTCCTGATATTTGGTTGTTGTTTTTGTTTTTTGCTTTTCACCTTTTTTTATGCTGTTTGCAGTTGTTTTGAGTGGTTTCTTTATTTAAATATTGAGATCATTTATTATGTAAGGGATGATATATTCTAACCCATACACAATTCTATTTGTAATTCACTTTGGGAGTTATAGTGGCAATGATATACTATACCACTTGGGCTGTTGTTATTTTCAGCAGAATTATGTTGCCAAATTAAGAACAGAAAACAAATGCCTTGGATTTTACCAGCTGTCGAAATGTCATACCCTGTGACGATGTACATGTTTACAAAGAAATTACTAAAAACCCAACTTCCCAGCAAAAATGTATGCATCACAGCAGTGGACAAAAACAAGTAGATAACACTTGCTAAATGAAAAATGAATGAAATGCTACCCAATTCAATCCCACCCTGCTGAAACTAACGCAGTAAGAATTAGATCTTGCTGTATTTAGCATTAAATTCATCACATTTTCTATGCCCTTTTAAAACATGTATGAGAAGCAGTTTCACTTCTAACCCATTATACTGTACACAGAAAACACTGTCAGCGAATATTCCGCAATATGCAAATGTACCTGCATCACTGCATGGAGTTAAAATGTCACTATGAGACAGAGATTAAACTGTGCTTGTGGGTTGAGGCAATGCATTTTCCTGCAGTGTGTTACCTCCGTCGTTCATTGCTGATGTTGGAACTACAGACCCGTAAGCTGAAAGAAAAAAATACAACAGCTTCAAACTTAAACACATTGTTGTAGCTGAGCATGGTTGAATGGCAACATCCTTCCCTTCACTGCTCTGCAAGTGAATGCACCTCAATCCTGACCTGAACATCTGACCCCAAGACCAAACCTATTGCCTCTTTACACCCAGGAGCAAGCTACTGGCCCTGCAGGACAAGGGCTGCTTTGCAGGGGTCCTCCTCGAGGTCACTGGGTCTGACCAGTAGGGTCCGCTGTAGATCCCTATCCTGCAGGAGCACCAGAACCAGTGTGACATCCTCCATACAAAACCCCAGCAAAGACTGGCAACATGGCACAGCCAGGATGTGAACCTGCACTCCCCTGAATGTTGACTTGCCCAACACATCATACAGCCGTGCCTTTAAGAGAGGGGCCACCAATCTCATCTGTGAGCTGGGCCTGATTCATACCCAGAGGTGAAAGACTTGAGAAGGGCATGAAAGGCTAATCCCCATAAATATAATTGAGAACGGAGGGTTCTGAATTCAGTTTTGCAGAACTAACCAACAAAAAGGATTTGAAGTATTAAACACCTAGGCACTAGGGAACCTTAAGTAGTATACAGCACGCACCTCCTTCTGCCACTGCTTTTTAACCATTATATACCACAGCGGATCTACTCAGTTACTTGTGCAAGTCATTTAGTGTGCTCGGCTGCAATGCTGAACACTTGAGTAAATAAATGTAGCTCTTGTCTGAACCACTTAACATCAATCAGGGACATGCTTCATTACCTCAGCCTTCCTGATCTGGAAATAGCATAAACTAGGGCATACCATCACTTTTGCTTTCATTGTTGGACTCATGAAAGGCTTTGATTACCATAGTTTTCATTGTATCGATTTCCAGTGTTTTTAACTATAGAATGTGTTATGCGTGTAACAGTCTTTTGATGTATGCTTTTGATGTTTCTTTGTCAATGTTTACTGCGGCACAGCAGAGAAATAGCAGAGCAATGAGCAGTGTAGCAGGTAAGCATAGTGAAGCACAGAGATATGGTAAAGCATGAAAACTGCACCGCATAAGCACAAGGGAACAAAATGATAAAATGTGGAGTTTAGCAACTGTTATAAAAGTAAGCGTCAGCACTTGGTCCACAGTTGTGTATTTCCAGAAAACACACAAATAAACTTTGTATCTGCTTGTCTGTGTTCACTGTTCACAATAAGAACCAATCAGAATGAAGGTGAACATCCTTCATTTTAAATCTGCAGCAAAAAATGACTCCCACACTCGTGCAATTACAAAAACTTATTTTTTCCACTTTAGGTATTTTGCCATAATTCGACATATGTTGTCCCTAAATGATTCAAAGATTCTATTATTTTATAAATTATAAAAAACACAGTAAATGATAGCAACCAGAACCTTAAATAAGCAGCTACCTCTTAAACATCTAAAAAAATATTCCCGCCCTTTGAAGACGGGTCCATTCAGGTTACATTGGCTTTTAATTTTAATTTATATTCCCGGATGCCATCATTTATTTGCATATCACACTGCACGTTCTGCCAGAAAAGTTGATATACTGCAAGCTTGCTTTTTTTGTATTCCCCTCTGTGACAATCTGTTTGCAAGCTGCACTTTCTGCTGAATACAAAACAGAAACGGCTTCTAAGTTGAACTGAGTTGTTTTACTTAAAACAAAAGCCTGTTTGAGTTTGTCTCAGTCAAAAGATCGGATTTAATCTCAGTACCCAGCCAATCTGGGCTTCTGAACAGATTATCTGTAAGTGTCTAGTGTATGCTACTGTATAGACCCCCCCAAAAAACTCGGCAGAAAGTTTTATAATTGTATGCATTGTAATGGAAACTGAACCAGTGTCCCAGCAGCATCCCAGTGCCAAAGTTATCAGCCATCTAGTCCAATACCAATATGGTATATACAGTATTGTTCTGTGCATACAGTAACAAGCATCTTCATACTGCTCTTTCTCTGATACATCTTCCTCAAGTGTGCACACAAGTCTTTACCTGCTCCTTTTTTTTTTTACATAATTATTAACGTTCCTGCATTTGTGTGGTTCAGGTACAGAAGACAAGTTAAGAAACCCCTGAAATAAATACTTTTAGAAATATAGTACATTGTGTTTTTGGCTAGAAAATGATCGTGTAAAGATGAAACAGTTTATTTACACCTATAAAACAACATTTGACACCTGAACTTTCCAAACAGTATACATGTATTGCAGGTCAGCCACCAATATAAACTATACATTAGGGGTAGCTTACCTGTTGTGGAACAAATAGAAGATAATTGGCTCCCAAGTTAGCCCCCCTATTGAATTAAACATTTTTATTTCACATTTTTCTTCCAGACCCAGAATATAATACTACACAGGGGTATTTATTATACTGTATCTTAACTCCAGGTATCAGCTTTTATGCAAAGTTCAATGCCAAACAATGAAGCTTCAGTTTATATAGTGCGCTTTGTGAGAAAGCAACCCAAGGTGCGTTATAATAACAATACAAAAAAGCAAACCGAGCTGGCACTGATAAGCAACAGATGGCCAAACCAATGAAAAGATAACACTACCCTTGGGCTGTCAATCATTGTATAGGGAATTCAAATTGACCATAAGTACTGTATGACCCAATTACAAAATCTATGCTTTTGGAGAGAAAGTGACTATTGATCAGTGGATCCACGCTGCTAGCCCCTGTGTCTGTTAGAATCAGACTGGATCTGTAAACCTGTATTGGCTCTCTGCTAATCAGCAGAGAGCCTTTCAAATAAAACCAGCTGCTGGGTTTGCCTGAACCAGTGCCATAGCTAGAATATCCAGAACGCAAAATCACAGATACCACACTGCTACTTTATAGATTATTCTAAATGTATTTTAAGGCATTGTAGTTTCAGTTATTCATTTTAACATTTTTGTTTCATAAACATAGAACAGTTTTTCGTGGGGTGCCGTTTTATCTAAGTTTACAGTGGGGTTTTACCAGACTGAAGATCTCACAGTGAAATTCTGTTAAGGTGGGTAACTAGCTCTCTATTGTTTTTTGAAGCCTGGATTCGACTGGCTTAATGGATACACACCTCCAGTATAGAACTTCTTTCTTCAGTGCTTGTAAATATTGTGCTTTTTAAAGGTAATGGGACTGGCTATTGAGAGGTGTCGTGAGAGTTTCTATTCACAGCTTTGAAAGTTAACACACCTGAACCCCTCCTGCCTGCCATTCAGTCCTGGGCCTCTTTCAAGCAGGTTTTGTAATATCCACTGGGAGCTAAACTAATTTATCTGCTGACCTGAGCCAAACCCAGGCCACCACAGATACAAGGCTAGTGATTTAGCCTGATGCACCATCTTATGTCGCTCCGTAGTTGCTACAACATAACTGCACACAGTAATATAATTTCAAACAGTTTTCTTTATCTTTATAAATGATCAAATAAATGATATCTGTGAAACTGCTTTACATATTTCTTCAGCAAGAAAGTAATGATATTAAAAGGATACAAAGCGCTGACTTGCAATTAAGGAAACAGGAGATACAGTATGTGATAGCAATGCTGCCAAGCTCTACTGAAGTCCTACTCTATTCAAAAGTTTCATTTTAAAATTCATAGTTTGCTTGTGTTAAAGGTACACACTAACCTGTGAGATGGTTGCCCATTTTTCATCTTGTTTTAGGAACAATTCAACAATGGCAATTCCTTTCATTTGTGCCCTTTGTGCTGATACTGTAGATATTGGGATCATGCTCTGACAAGAGATCTTGCACATTGGATTACACAGGGTTAGTATTATATATGTGCATGGCCCCAGAGCACTGTAAAATAGAAATGATTTAAGGTCATGGACATTTTTCAGGCTGCAAGGGCTTTTTGTTCTTTTATATGGGAAGGGCCGTCGATTTCATATGGGAGCCTGCACACTTAACAAAGCATATCCTGACCTTATAAAACACAGAAATGTGCCTTTATAAAGCAGCCTGGTCCTAGTGCTATAGCTTTAATGTTAAAGGGTATATCCAGCTATTCCATGTGAATGTTGCATTTATATTCATGTTTTTATGGGGTTTGTAGTCCCCACTGGGATTTCAGCTAAGTTCAGATCCTCTGCTTATTGTCTTTGATTTCCTCATTTTAGAAAGTCGGGTAAAGCTGTGATTGTTCATTAGTATAGAATAGAATATTTTATGTGTTGCTCGGGACAAGTTATGTGTTCTTGGGATTATTTAATACTGAAGTATAGTTGCCTGGAGTGGAATTACTGGAAATTATTTAAGCAAACGTCCCTTTCCCAGTAGGTAAAGCCCACTCAAGTTATGACAAGAGACAAAACCCTAAGTCATTCAAAGTGACATAATGGACGTTGTCTTCTGGCAGCCACATTGCACATTTATTTATTTTTTAGCAGACACCCTTATCCAGGGCGACTTACAATTGTTACAAGATATCACATTATTTTATTATTATTTTTCTTTTTACATACAATTAACCATTTATACAGTTGGGTTCTTACAGGAGCAATTACTTAGGTAAAGTACATTGCTCAAGTGTACAGCAGCAGTGTCCCCCACCTGGGATTGAACCCACGATCCTCCGGTCAAGAATCCAGAGCCCTAACCACTACTCCACACTGCTGCCCTGCACATTGCATTGCATATACTTTTTACTGATTTACAATCATAATTGTACTCAGAAGAAAATACCTACTGTACCTTAATATTACATTGCTTTATAATTACCCTGTCCACCCACAATATTCAGTTTGATATTTTCTAAAAAAAAAAAAAAAAAATTAAAAAATTGGAAAATAAAATCATTTTCAGACTACCCAATGGAAAGGGGGATTTTTAAGAATTTTTATTTAGCATTCACTACTGAGGATTTCAGGAACTATCATGTAAAAGAGCGTGTGCATATGATGTAAATGAGGATAGAATTATGGCTATACTTTTAGGATTTAAAGATAAGGATTAGAAATATCTGTCTAACAGTCATGTTTAGATTAGGAGTGGACATGCTGTACTGTATGAATATATGCTGTCTTCTTGCAGGAATTGGGGTAGAAACATCTAGGCAAATCACTTGTATTGACTTGCTTGCCTTGTTCCTTCTCTAGATTAGCACCAAATTGGCTCTTAGTCTCCAGGCCCTAACTGTAAGCAACATGCTTTTCAAGTGCTAGTGAGAGACCGATCATCATGGAGGAGGGGGCTGTTCTGTATAAAAGAGTTGTACTTTCAGATACATTTCAAAGCTAAAAGAATACTTCATACCATCTGAATCTGCACGACATTCAGTTTTGTATCTGTTTATTATCCTTTAGTACCTTTTTTCTGCACCCATGGATATTTAGCATGATTTATAAAGTGTCAGCATATTTTACCTTTAGGGCAGTTTCTGAGCAAGCCAGGGCAAGGTGGACTTTGTATGAGGCCAGTATAAAGATCACCACTAGGAGCGTGCAGTGCACCCATCATTTCTCCATCCCTCTGAAATAAAGCAATAATAAACTCACAAATTCAGGGGAAAGGAAAGCTTTGTGAATCTAGCAGCAAAATTCAATGAATTCAATAAAACAGTAAACCACTAGAATGCAGGAAAGCAACCTCCTGTACCTCAGATATCATCAGATATCAGCACCCCAAACTCGTCTCCAATCGTGTGATCCCCTCTACAGTTTAGATCTTCATTTTCCATGCAAGAATTGATTAAATGCCACTGGTGATGGATGAACCTGCATCTTGCTAGGTATTCATTTGGAGCGCTGAAGCAATGCAAATCAACCCTTTACCAGCTACCAGTCTCACACGCTTTCTAATTGATGGATGAGCACAGCGTGGCATTCGGCAAGGAAACATCCTCGGTCCAGAGCCAGCCACATAAATCACTGGCCGAATGCATCTAGATGAGGTAAAAGGTCACTGTGTTTTTAAAGACATGATCCATGTGTTTATATTTGTGTTTACAAGTCAATGTGGCATGGGGTCTTGCAGATACAGCTAAGGCCTGAGAGTAAAGATGCCCAGTTTATTTGTTATGCCTGTGTGGCAATGTGCCCCGCCCCTGTGTGCATATTATGTGTTGTATGTTGCGTGCGTGTGTTAATGTTGGTGTATAGATTGGTACACGGGATATAAACGGGTCTGTGTTTCACGTGTGATTTAAAAAGTGTAGATTTGTATTTAGGCACGAGGAGGGCACAAATCACTTCACGTGCTGGTTAAATGTAATATGTGAGCACGGGGTTGCACAGAATTAATTCACATGCTGGGATTCAAGTGAATAATTAATTAGTAATTGAATCCCAGCACAACAGTATATATAGATGCACGTTTCTTTCACTCAGTGTTGGGTGTTCGAGAGTGGAGAACGGGAGAGAGAGAAGGAGAAAGAAAAGCAAGATAAAACGTAAAGTGTTTGTTCTCACCGTGTTTGTTTGTCTCCGTGCACCGTTTGTTAAGTGTTAGTTCGTTTTGTTTGTCTGTTTATTTTGGCTACAAGTGCCGTGTCCTGTGTTTTTGTGTTTAAAACCTTTTATTTTCTGTTCTGTTTATTAAATGCTGAGCGAAAGCATTCGCTCAGCTTCACCAAACCACACCTCTCTGTCTGTTTATTTCCTGCTTCTGGTCTGACCCCACCCACTCCGGCCATCTTTGTGACAGCCTGTTTGTGATTACTTTTCAGATAACCAAACATTTTGACAGCCTCATTCACTGATAAGTCAAAATGTTTGTCTACTTGTCTCGGTTTTACCTCAAGTAAGTGGTTCAACATTTTAGTGGTGATAATTTGAAATTACAGAGTCTTATTTTGTGGATTAATCCAGAACAATAATTAGTCAGTTTAATACTAATACTTTATTAAATATCAAAATCAGCATGCAAATACAAAACAAAACAAAACAAAAAAAGGCATTTTATGCATAATTACCAATTTCAGGGATATCATTCTTCAACAATTCCAGACACCACCAACCTCCATATATCCTACCCCAGAAAAGAATGTGTCCTTATCAGCAACTTTCCACAAGTGTAAAGAAAATAAGCAGACAAAACATAGCATCATATCAAATGGAAAAATATTAAAAAGCTTTGGTGCTTGTTGTCTAATCATCTGGTTGACTTCTGACGAATCAATAATGGAGCTAGCTCAGGTAAGAGATTACTTATTTTATAGGGTGGTGTTACTAATTTGCAAATGGGCTTTGCTAAAGAATATATTCATTATATTTAGGAACACGAAAGGATACCTAATTTTACTTTAGTGATGAAGAAGTCGAGGGAAACTGCTTTGTAACACTGGCATGTGTTGCGCTTGAATTCATTGTGTATCTGCACTTGTTCTAAAACCTAAAAATGCGTTGATTAAAAATAAAAACATATTTTTGAATCTTTGGCTTTTGAACGATTACACCTCAACTGCTAATTGGGACTTGCGTTCCTGTACTATACATGTGTTGAATGTGTTTGTTTAAGGTGCAGTATTTTTTGCATTTCTCATGAAACAATAATTTTATATCATTGTAGGTGTATCAGTCAGATGTAGCACAGCCCGCTGTGGTTGCTGCTGAAGTAGACAGGTGGCGCTTCAAATGGGCAAATGTTCCAGCAGAAGGAATACCACAGAATGCAATTGAAACACTGGTGCACTGCAATGCCACAATCTATCAAAATATCTCCCGGCTACTAAGAATTATGGCTACGCTGCCAGTATCAATTGCTACGGCGCAGAGATCCTTCAGCAATCTCAGGTGAATTAAGAACTATAAACGCTCAACTATGGCAGAAAATCATCTGACTGGGTTAGGACAACTGGCAGTGCTTTGCAGTTGACGCATCTCGGTAGAGAATGTGATTGATGCTCTTGCACTCTCGCCTCGATGCCTTGATTTTGTACTTTAATCTTTTCTGGACCTCTGCTACTTTGCAGCTAACCTGCCCCCGCCCCCAATCCTCCCTCCCCCTTAAGGAAAATCCTGGTTGCTCCACTCTGCAGGTGAAGTTATAGAGCCTTAAACCTCATCTGCACCTGCAGTGCATCACACTATGAAGTGGTTGGTAAAAATAAAGTCTAAGCAACATCACGGAAATAATGTTTCCGGCTTTAAACTGTTTGGCTGAGCCATCCAACTTCTTGAAGACTATTTACATCTGAAAATGTTCCGGCCTCACTGATGCAGATCCAGGATGATAAATGTTGTGCTTGTCACACAGGAAGACTTGCAATTATTCATTGTTAAAATGGAAACCTTGGACAATACATCGTGCCTCGTATATCACTGCTTAATGCCTGGAACCAAGGCTGCCAGTGCTGTCAGTATGCAAATGACATCGAAATAATACATTGGCTTTGTGGCTGGGCGGGCTGTATCTAAAGCTATACACTCTGCAAGTATCCCTATGCATGACTGTCGCATTGACTGGAATGGAATCTGAGATTCTGGACTCTGAACCCATCCATTCAGTTACATTATTACAGAACAGATTTGCTCACAGAGCTGGATTTCCAGTAGGAAAAAAAACAGAGACAGGTAGACTGGCTGCACTTTTTTTCCTGAGTTTGATGGTCTCATAAAGCATTGAGTTTGATGATGAGAAAATCTTTGTCATTAATTCATTAGTGACCTTTTTACGTCACACTTATACATGAGAATTGAACATCCCAAAAAAAACACAGCAAGAACTGTGTAGAACGAGTAAGGAATTAGTTTTTCATAAAACCCCATGAGGTTATTTAATGCTTCAATCTATCACGTTTACTGCATGTGCAAAACTCAGATGCAGACTATACAATCCGAATCGCAGTGAGTGATGAAGAAGCACCTCATTTGCCTTGTGCAGTGCTTCCAGAATTGCTCCATTGATGCTTAGGAAAAAATAAATTGATGGATTGCTGCTGCTTGTGTTTGAAATGTGTTCAAGGAAGGAGTCATCATACCGACATGGTTTTAAAAAATAGTTTAAACATATAATATTTAGTCACATTATGCGCTCATGTTAAACAGAGATCAGCTCTATTGGTATTTCCTGTAAAATACTACAACAAAAAAACAATACATGGGGGTCTATTTCTATTACAGCACTTGGGAATTCCATCGATTTCAACCACAGTGTAGGTGGATTTGTGCAATCCAAGATGTTGTAAAACCATCTAAAAGGGCAGCAGTGTGGAGTAGTGGTTAGGGCTCTGGACTCTTGACCAGAGGATTGTGGGTTCAATCCCAGGTGGGGGACACTGCTGCTGTACCCATAGGCAAGGTACTTTACCTAAATTGCTCCAGTAAAAACCCTACTGTATAAATGGGTAATTGTATGTAAAAATAGTGTAAAAAAAATAATGTAATTGTATGTAGACATAATGTGATATCTTGTAACAATTGTACGTCGCCCTGGATAAGGGTGTCTGCTAAGAAATAAATAAAAATCAGCTGTATCTTATCCCTGCAGGAATAGGTTGATCAAATCAACCCCTAAGTCACTTTGGAAAAAGACAACCCTGCAATATCAAACTACATAGTTTCATGTTTCATTGTCTTTTATATGGAAATTAGCCATACAAAAATGACTGGGCAGAGGCCTACCCAAAGACCAGGCCCCATTATAACTGTTGAGTGTAATATCATTGTTTTCTCTGCAGTGTTAAGAGGTTAAAAAAACAAGTATAAGATTCTTACACAGTTATCTATAAGTGTTACTGGTATTACCGGTGTCTTGCCCACTAAGAGCCAGAGGGAAATGTATCATCTTCATGGCATTTTCATTATTAACTCAACCCTGAATTTAAAGGGTAACTTGTAATAGTACTTCAGTGAGGTGCAGTCTGCTTCACAACTGATAACATTAAAAGAACATTTTGTCCCAGACCGAGTACAGTGGTCCATTGATATGTCACTATTCAATCATGTACAGGTTTGGTTAAATGGCGGTTCGGCCATGTTTACAGTAAATTGTACAAGTACTATTTTCCCTGTATAAGGGGCCTTCACTGTCTCACACTGTTTCACTATTTTCAATATTTTACAGCTGTTTTTTTTACCCAGAAGACACTGCTGAGGTTAAATGACCTAGTAAGTGCAAGTATGACACAAGGCAAGCAAACTGATAACTTTATTTTACCCAGATGTCATGTTTTTAAATTAAAATACATGTTTGCAATATCCTTTGTGTGTTTCCTTTGCAACTGCACATTTGAGACATATAGTAAATAGTATATAGTAAATGGAAGTATTTAACTTCAAATACTAACAATACTACATACAATAAAAATACATTGAAATAAGGTGCATGACAATTAAGGTTCAAAATTTTTATTATCGTTAAGTACTGACGTCCGACTGTAGTTTATCAGTCAGCAGATGTTATGTTCTCTGACATTGCGTATAACAACTTTAATATGTTTTGCAGTACACATTACCAGCATGAAAGAGCAGGCAGTGCTGGCCATGAATACTTAATTCTGGATCACAGTACAGTAGTATGCAGCCTCAGTGTATATAGGTCTGTGTAAAATTTTAACAGCAGCCCTCTGCTTTGATCCTTTGTCCTTCATCATTGAGCAGTGCACAGCTAGAGTACCTGCCTGCGTTAAAATGTCAGCTAGCATTGGTATTTTACAGTATGTCAATGAATCATCAACACCATGCACCAATTATTCTGTTTCACCTGATTAATGTCTACAATATGTTCCACCTAATGAAAGAACATCTGTCCACAGTTGAGAATGGAGGCAGTATCTCCTAAATGTTACTGGTAAATCTTATCTTTATTAAATGTACCGGTAACCATGGCGGTATTATTAACAAACAGGAAGCAAATGCAGAAGAGACCTTTAAAAGATTTCTTTCAATGGACAAACCTCACTATGAAACAGCACAGAAACAACTGCAGCACACACTTGCCATGTGGACCTGCCTTTTTGACTATATTAAGCTACAGTTTAGGTATGATCAGCATTGCATGCAGCCTCAGCAACCAACTATAACAAACACACCACAACAAAATGCTTTTCAGCCAGGTGAAGCCACTAACACAACAGAAACCCTTAAGGCACCATGATTCTAACTTGCACTGGATTTGATTATCTATATATAATAACAAAGTGCCTGTTAATCCACTCTGCATAAAAATACAAAATATTCTTTTTAGCATTGGCCACAATATAATATAGGATGCAAGCTTTTGCACTGAGACCAGGAGAAATGAGAAACTTTTAACAGGTGATTTCTGAAGGAGTTTCAAATACTAAACATATTTGTTTGAGGAAAAAGCATGATACACCAACTGTTTATAATGTCAAATAAAACAATTCACTTCAAATGAGAGTTTCAATTCCGATAGTGCTACCAACCTCTCATATTGTAACAACAGGTCTACAGATCAGCTTTACCTCTCCCACACACACATATATTACTCACAGTCCAGCAAGGCATGGATAGGGTGCAGGCTGTCGCTTCACCGTGCGAAACGGAGTGAGCTCCTCTCTTTGTGTCTCTCCCAGCCTCCCAGAGAAGTGTCACCAGGCAGGCACAGGGGGCTGCCGCAGCAGCCAATGAGCTGGCCCGAAGCTGTGATTCCACTGCAGGCCACTGTAGTGTTTGAGAGGACTGCAGACTGAGCCTGCTGTCCCGCACTACTGCAGTGAGGAGAGGGGGAAAGAGTTTTAACACAGCAGTGCACAGCTGGCAGCTGGATATTCGACTGGGAGCAGTTCAGTTCTCAAAGAATTTTGCTCTATATGTTTATCATGTTAAACGTGCTTGTTTTAAAAAAAGGATAATGACACATTTTATTGTATTTATTAATTTCACCAGGATATCAATTGTGATTAAAAAAAAATAATAATAATTTTGCAATCAAGACCTGGCCAAGAAGCAAATAAACATCAATCCACACACATTATCCATTTACAAATTAGACACCATTCATTTCAACATTGAAGACACTGAGAAAGACACTAGTTGAAACATCTGTCATTTGAATGTGCTCTTATTGCTTTTATCTGTAATGTGATATTTTGTATGGTGATATTTTGTAATGATATACCTTGTAACAACTCGCCCTGGATAAGAGCATCTGCTGAGAAATACATAATAATAAAGTACAAGTGACAAGGCCATTTTAATAGGAACTGTGTAGGTGCCTGCTAATATTGTCAAAAACTAAATATTGCAGCAAGGGTAATCGATCATAGTGTATCTCGACACAAATTGAAAAATTGATCTGTGACCTTGCTGCTTAATACCATATAATAATTAGCTGTTCAACAAAGTGTGCATTAAGAGCAAGTCTTTAACAAACTCACTATTTTGTGAATTAAGAAATAACCGGTGCACACCCCTAATGCACTCTCTAGTGGTCATTTATATACTTGCTTCATTAAACAAATTTCACCGTACACTGGATTTCTCAGAGACAGTCCAAAAGTTTATTCATTAAATGCCAAATATCTCTATTCAGAGGGAATCAGGTATTCCTTTATGGGTTCTGGGTGCTGTCTTTTTGTCTCAACAATAATTGTAAATTATTTTTAAAGTAATACACGCTAATCTTGGATATACTTCCCTTAGGGTAACACATGTAATTTGGTATTGTAAGCTTCAATTAAAATTTGTAATTAGATAACTATTCTATCAGTTAAGAACCATGCTTGAACCATGTCCACAGAACAGTGTTGTTTTTTTTTTTGTTTGTTTTTTTATAAAGGTCTACTTTGAATGCAGTAGCACTATCCTGGGCTAATATTCGAATAGACATGTCTTACAACATATTTCATACATTAGTAATAAACAAATAAAGGTGAACCCCGATCCACATATAACAAAACAATAGCATATACAAAATGATCACACCCACCGTTTATGGTAATGGAAACTCTAGTACTTCAATCAGAGCACTTTCCATAACTACACTTAAAAGTATTGTTAAAAAAAACAAAAATGAAATACATAGATGTTCAGTTAGTCTATAAAGCATTTTAGCATCTTCAGTGTCCTACACAGTAACACAACCCAGAATTAGTTGTATTTTATAAGTTCTAGTGATACAGCTTTGAAAAGAGTAAATATTTGTAGATTATTGAATTACCTGCAATCATCCTACTGGCAAAAGTTGAGAGATTCAGGAAAGTTTGAGGCAATTATGTTTGAGTTTGATTGATTCCTCTATCCACAACATTCTCCATGCAAACCAGTTTTCAGCTGGAATTGAGTTGGGGTTTTAATCGGATCCAAGTCCACAGGTTACTAAACAATCAACAATGAATGGATTTATTCTGTGTGCATGTAAACATAGTGCATGTGTGACAGACAGAAACACAGACAGATTTTGAAGTAGCACCCTAAAAACTGCAAAATCTTGGATGCAAAATGTATTGCAGGAAAGCAATTTATTTCTGGTTTCTTTAAAAATGAAGATAATTACAGTATCGATAAGACCATTCAAAAGATCCAATATATTTTTGTGTCAAGGTACTGTCTGGTGAATGTTTTAAGACTCTGAAAAGCTGACATATATTTTATTGAACTTCATATTGCTGTTTATGAAATGCATGTGCAATATGCATAAGCGACGGCAGGCGTCTTCTGGGTTTTAGAAGCCTGTTTGCTTTTTATTGACTTTATTTTATTTTTTTATGCTAAGGCAATACAAGGGAATGATGAAAACCCAGAGGACTAGGAGCAGGTTACCTTTGTTTAAGAGATCAGTGTGAAGACAAGCTGCAGTGTGGGATACTCTGTATTGCCTACTAATCCTGTGCTCACTATACAGTACAGTGGCACTTCACATTTAGACACTGTTAGTTAACAGTGTAAAGTTAAGTTATATATAATGCAGTATATAAAAGTGGTTGCAGCTTACAAAATACTTTCAAAAATCTTACCTTTCACCCACTTCCATTCACGATACAGGCCTCAAATGTGCAAAAAGAAACATAACAGAAACATAGGTTTACATTTTTAAAACATGACATCTGCTACTACACTAGCTAAAAGAAAGTCCTCCGTTTGCTTACCTTGCCTTCCAGGAAATCCATTAAACTTGCTTTTCCTAGGTCCTTTGAGGACATTAATTAATCCTACTGGCATTGTTGGGTTTGCACCAGACATAATGCTTTGCATTTAGGCCAAATAGTTCAATTTTTGTTTCATCGGACCACAGAATCTTTTGCCACATCTTTTCAGAGTCTCCCACATGCCTTTTTGCAAATTCCAAGCGGGATTTTACATGGGATTTTTTTCAGAAATTGCTTCCTTCTTGCCACTCTTCCATACAGGCCAGATTTGTGGAGTACCTGAGCTACTGTTGACACATGGACAGTTTCTTCCATCTCTGCCATGGAACGCTGTAGGTCTTTCAGAGTTGTCATTGGCCTCTTGCTGGCTTCTCTGACCAATGCCCTTCTTACCCCATCTGATCAGTTTGGGAGGTTGGGCCTGCTCTAAGCAGATTCTGGGTGGTGCCGTATACCTTCCACTTCTTAATGATAGACTTGACCGTGCTCCAAGGGATATTCAATGCCTCCCCTGATCTGTGCCTTTCCACAACTTTATCCCGGAGTTGTTTTGAAAGCTCCTTGGTCTTCATGGTAGTATCTTTACTTTGAATGCAGTACCCAACTGTGGGACCTTACAGAGACAGGTGTATTTAATCTGTAATCATGTGAACCACTTTTATTGCACACAGATGAACTCCATTTAACTTATTGTGTGAATTCCGAAGGCAATTGGTTGCACCTGATCTTATTTAAGATTGTCATAGCAAAGGTGTTGAATACTTATCTAATGAAGACTTCTCAGGTTTTTATTTTTAGTTGATTTGTTTTTTCACCCCCCCCCCCCCCATTTTTTCACACATTGAAAGTGTTGAGTAGGTTGTGTAAATCAAAGGGAAAAAAAAAATCCCATTTAAATACATCAAGATTTCAGGTTGTAACACAACAAACTGTGAAAACGTCCAAGGGGGGTGAATACTTACTATAGGCACTGTATATATATATATATCTCCACCAAAGCTTTTTTTTATATGAAGTTGAAAAGAGCAGTTAAAAGATAAAGAGGGATCCACAACATTATTTAGTTTTACACATTTAAACAAAACATTGGGAAACTATGATAAAGAGGATTCAACAGCACTTTGCATGCACGGTTAGATGTTTGATTTCCATAAACTTGCTAAAAGCCCTGTTTTACCCAAACATTATTGATATTTAAATCTGCTTTTTTTTAAGATCAATTTCCTATACAGTACCCTCAGATACTGTAGGTATTTTAAGCAGGTAAGAAATTAAACATGACGGAAATGTAAATTGTAAATCATCCCTGTTAGCATGACTGAGATATCGGTCTACCTTCATGGTCAACCTAATTGCGAGAGCTCAATTTTTAATGTTCAGTATGATGTATAGAGCTTTATCTCTAATTGCTTTCAATGAAATGGAGTCTCCCCACTGTCAGCATCCATTCAATTAGTTGAAGCAGGAAATACTGCAGTGTATTAGTCAGTCCCTCACTGGGGCTGTAAAGGCTGTGTTTATTCGGTGATGGGAGCTGCTGCAGTATTAAGCTGGGACTTCCGAACTACAAAGTGCAGTGACAAGCTACATGATATAGCTGAGCACTCACAACAGTCTATGTACATTTGGGTTTGATTACCGTATGTGTTTTGTTTTCCCTTCAGTGTTTCTCCAGAAATATTCCAAAAAGGGTTCTTACAGTTTCCTTTCATTTTCTTAATTGGAATAAAGAAAACAATTCTGACATTGATAAAGCCTTTTAATAATTACAAATAATAATAATACACTTTAATCCAAAACTAGGACTGGCAGTAGGTAAATAAAATTGTGTACAACGTTGCAAATTCCATTTAAAACTCTCAGCATTTGTTTGTTTTCACCCATACAGTACCCGTCAACAGTATCCCTTTATCAGCATTCCCTTGAAAGTTTAAGAAAAGATTAAAAACATCTTATTCAAAAAAAAAAAAAATACAATTCAAAAGTAATGCTTTCAAGCATTAAAATATATTCAAATTATCGTAATAAAAAGGAAAATACAATAAATACATCCAGCAAATACAACTTTTAAAATAGTGGCAACACAAACAAACTAGAATGGTTACATTGTAAGACGTTGCACTGTACACTTCATTCCCTCTTAAAACTAACAAACTAGAATGGTTACATCGTAAGACGTTGCACTGTACACTTCATTCGCTCTTAAAACTGTGAGACATGCTGTACCAGAAGGGTATAGCAATGCACAAGTGCACTTTGGTAAAACTATACGTACCGGTGTTCGTTTAGAACCTATACAAACAATTATACTTCAATGACGGAAATATCTTTGCGGCTACACAGCTCATCTAGTGTGTGAGTGAGCCCGCCTCCTTCTAGAATACTGTCTTTAAAACTCCTGAGGTCCTTTGACAACAACCTAGGTAACACTTCTCTGAAACCACTGCAAGGAAATATGATTTAAGAAAGAGCTTTCTGAGCCTTCAAGGACATATTAAAAAAAAAAAAAAAAACTACTGTGTGATTTGCACTATCAATAATTTTGGTAGAAATATATGCATATTATATACATGTTACAAGCATTATATATGCAGGTAATAGCATTCTATTTAGTATACTATGCTGTTATTGATAATATGCAAGAGCTGCATACTATATAAGGTCTATAACCCAGTCATGCGCTTTACACAGAGAGTGCTTCATATTTAAGTTATTAGAATAGGGGCCTGTGTTCAAAGGTATGTGAATGCCAATATCACATATGTCCTTAAGCTACCCAAAGGACTGCCGTCAACTTAAAAGCAAATGCCCTAGTGACGCAGAGAGGCAGCCACAATGTTCTCCACCATGTCAGCACAGCATGCACATATGTGTTTGTTGGCGTTCACATACTCAGTTCACTCAAAATAATGTGCTCTGTAATAGAAGGTGCTTATAAGGCAAATGTATGATTGTGATCACAATTTAGTGCCGTTTCTTATAGTGCTTTCTTAACTAAGGCTCCTAGCTACTGTGCTGTAACAGTGACTTTCTTAATTTTATACTTAAGATACTTGCAGTGGTTTTTAGTTTCAAAAACAGTTAACATTTATAAACGGAGCAAATCTGCACTGTTCATACAGCTAACTGGTACTGAACACAGGATTTTATTCTCAGTTTGTTCTGTCGACCGTTGTCTTCAATATATTTTATAATACAGTCCATATGTTTTTGACAATCATTGCTATTATATTCAAACAATGAGCATTTTTAAAAAGACCAAATAGATTTCAGTAGAAAAAAAAAAGCATTTTGATGCAACCAGTGCATCAGAACGAAAACAAACCCTTCCATGATTTGACAGTTGTATCATAAGGTGCACTAGTCTTGCACACACATACTTTCCTATTGCTGTCAAGGATAGTAATCTGTACAGTGCATAACTATAAAGCAGCTACAGTTACATTGAAAAGAGATTCCATTTTTAAGGGCTGCTTCTTATTTAAGACAGCAGGCAATCTTTGGGTCTTCTCATATTTAATCCATGTACTGTATTACAGTTTGAATCACTATAGAAATATAGTTTCAGTATTGAATATAGTTTACTTTTATTTAAATAATAATATAAAATCTATATATTTTAAAAAAAAGTAATTTCTCAAAAAAAATGTCACACCTGGCAACTTCAAAAGGTAAAAGAATAAAAGCGAGGTGACCTGAGTGAGACAAGTAACTTGACACTTTTATTCACGCTGTCAATCTCCAATTATAGGTGAGAATCAGAAATAACTAAAACTAAAAAAGTGTCACGTTACTTTATGTACAGCAAGAAATCTCATATTGCACCAAAAAACAGTATTAAAATCCATCCTAAATCACAGTTCATATATCAGGTGTCAATGCTCTTCAGCAGACCTAGGGAATATTAACTGGGGGTCTTTTGAAATATGAGTTACATCTTCAGTGGTATGACTGGTTTGCCAGTAAGTAGGTTTGGTCACTAAAATATTTATAGCATACGTGTCTGAACATATTTTTGCAGAGTTGTAATAAATCATTTGGTTCATTTTTCTTTCCCTTTGCTTCCAAACACATAAGCAGACTTTATCAAAGTAAACTCAAGCTGAGCAGAAGTATCCCAATTGGTCGGCAGAGGGCTGTTTGAGCTTCACTCAGCCCTGTATTGGTCTGTCTGAAAAGATGTTGGATTGACAAGTAAAGCAGCAGTGTCAGGATTAATAAATCACTGGGAAGTTTAAGACAGAGATAGTTAAGATAGTTAAGACTTTCTTTTACCAAAACTAACATTGTATACTTCGGTGTGACTTCATGAACATACTACAAATAAATCTAAACTGGAAACTTGTTGATTTACTCAACACATTGGGTTGATTCAGCCTCTGTATGTGCTGCAATTTACACTCTGGTTGAATTCATAGGCACGGTTGTAACTTGCTCTTTTGCTTATTATTGTGCATCACCATTCTGATGCATTTTTCTTGCCAATGATAAAATATGGAAATGGTATGTTTTCAACAGTATTTGGTGAATGATACAAATGTCTTGTAAATGATACAAAAAGTCTCGTATCATTTGGTGAATGATACAAATGTCTTGTGAATGATACAAAAAGTCTTGTAAAACAAACCAGTGCATACATCGACACCTTTTATAAAAATTTCTCAGGAACAACGTTCAAAAATGCAGTGCAGTCTTGTCCTTGGCTAACAGTGGTGTCCATTCTGGGTTTTGGTAGGTGTAAAGTTCTCATAGATACCCATGGCTGCTGTGTTCTGGTAGATCAGGTCCACATTGTTGCCAGTCCTGGATCTGATGAAATCCTTTGCACATTGGTTTAAAAATATATACTGGTCCTGTGAAGACAAGATAACAGAGTTTTAAAGGCATTTGTGGTGTTAGAGAACATCAAAGACCCTGCGGTCTGCCTTGTTAGAATTAGGTGCTTAATGCAAACATATGTATTGTATGAAACCCGGAAAGTAGGACTATGTGCGTTTCATAAAAGAAGCTAAATAAACATTGCATGAATGATGACGACCTGCAGATCCTTAAGCCTGAGTGTTAGGGTTTGTTGTAAAAATCTAACTTATCATTACAAAACTAGTAAACAACAACTATGACACATTTTTGTTATTTGATTAGTGTTGTTTATTGCAAGTCCTTTCCCCAAGGACATGGTATACATGTTTCATTTTGGAGTAAAGACATAGATACAGCAAGTGTGAGCCTGTTGCTCACCATTTAAATGAAAAATAGAAGTGCTGTGACAGTACTGTAGAGTTGTTGTTTCTAATTAATCTTTTTCACCGTTTCATTTTCTCTTTCACAAAAACTGCAAATTGAACACTGGAGTAAAATGCTACATAAAAGAACAGCCTTGAAATGAATAAAAGCAAAGTCTTACCTCTGTTTGCACCATGAGCGGCCTGTGCATTCGAAGGTTGTGGACTATCCCGTAGATATCCACCACGCTCTCCCGCTCAATCTGGTAGATGAGCCGGTCAATGGCGATTAAGGTTCCTGTGCGCCCAACTCCAGCGCTGCATCACAAAGCACAACGGGTACAGATACTGTTCATTAAAATGGATTCGTCCTGACCAGCAACACAACTGCAGATTTCCACTTATATACTAAAAACTATTCATACGGTATGCCTCAACATAGGATTGTATGTTAAACATGCACCCCCTTTGTCTGCTAAAGTTAATCTAAACACAAAAAAGAAGGCAAAAGAAACTAACCAAAATCAAATCGGCAAATCAAACATCAATATGGATAAGCCAAAACAATTTGTCAATGTTGTAAAAACAAATGAAGTCTGGTATTACAAAGCTGTTTACAATTGACAATTGATAGAATTGATTCATACTTCTCAGCATAACTAGCATGTCATTGTGTTATTACATTCCATCTGCCCTGTACAGCATACCTGCAGTGGACCACAGTGGGTGAGTTTCGGGAGTACCGGTCCATGTGCTCTCTCACTAAATGTCTGAAATTAATCAGCAGTTCTGTGGTCTCTGGCACCCCATGGTCAGGCCAAGCAGTAAAATGGAAGTGTTGTATAGTACGGCTCTCTGCTGTCTTTGTCTGTAAGGGAATGATGGATACACGAGGTATGCATTGAGGCATGGATGTTTATGATTTGGGGCATAAGACAGGCAAGTGCCTTCACTGTTGATGATACTGCTGCATACAATTTACACAGTCCCTCTTTCCAACCATCTCAATATAAAGACCAGTTCCCTATTAGGACCACAGTCTGTTCCAACCGTGGCCACTATCAGACCTCTCTGTTAATACTACCAATTATACCATTAACGCTACAATACATATTGAGGAATCTTTATACATTTTTTTTTACTTTTAATATACTTTTTTGTGCAAAATATGTAATCGCAAATGACAGTGGTTACATATTAGCAATCAAATATTTCATACTCTTCAGCATTGATAGATAAACAGCACCTAGGATGTTGGGAGGTACATGTTGTGTTTGTTGATATGTTGTGTGGTGTGTTGAGTAGCTGATTCATGTTTCAGGACTATGGGGGGATGCAGTTCCATAATTTTGGAGGTAATTCTTTGGGATTTTGACCGACCAGAGGCTGGGAACCACTGAAGGTAATGGACAAAGGTGGAGGGCTATATAGCCTTCTGGCTTAGAGGATGGTGTGCTTCTACCAATAACCTGTGTCTACTGTATGAATGCTAGAAAGAGTGAGGAATTGGCTCAAGTACTCACGTTTTTCATTTTGAATTCCCTGATAGTCCACTCATTGAGGGGGATTTCAGAAGCCAAGATCACTGTCACATCACCATAGGTCTTGGGATTACTGGAAGGCCAGTATTCTTCACATTTTACCTAAAATACATTAGGGTTGGATGTCAAAGCCAGTTGGCTATGCAGAGACAGAGAGAGAAAATGGGAGAGGAGAGAGAGAGTGGGAGTAAGAGACAGAGACAGAGACAGCAACAGATACAGAGAGAGACAGGTTGTCTAAACCAATTTCCATTACAACTTGTCGATTGGTTCTCAATATTGCAATATAATATTATTCAAGTATATTGCAATAGTTAGTCTTTTTAGTTGAGTTTGTACCCGTTTCTAAGAGAAACACATCACAGAACTCTGAACAGTAGACATCGCATCCCGTAGCTCACCCGTCCTTGCTCGTTGCACCTCGTCAGCATGACAAGAGTGTACACATTCTGTTCCCAGATCATCCTCCAGAAATCATTCACAGTACCAGGCAAGGGCCCCTGCGCAGCAATGAACTGCTTCTTCGAGTCATACCCCTAGAGATACAGTGCAAGCCCAGAGTTAGTATCTGTATACAAACCCTGTACAAGCTGTGTACAATAAAAGGGAATAACAACCTGTAACCTACTTGGAGCGAAGTCTGTGCTCTGCTGTTATGGTTTTCATTCTGTGATTTCACAGCTCTTCATAATGTGGACCCACTATTTTTAATGTACATTGTGGGGTGACTTGCGGAAGTTAAAGTGGTTATAGCTAATTAAATAATTCCATGAATATTACCTGTCATACACTCCACTAGCTAGGTATCACATGTGCAGTTTGGAAAGTACAAAGCTATGTTTGTATGGTATGGTAGTCTTTACTGGTAGTGCTGCACATCCTCTGCCATTTTACCTGGAGAATGAAATTGTCCCCACCCCTTCAACACCTTCCTTCCTGTCATTAACCAATGAGCTGCTTTCTCTAATGACTAACATGCTTTGCAGCCAGTGAAACAGTAACGGTACATGAAAATAAGGTATGCAAAAGGGGAATTTTTTTTTTTAATCTATGAAAAATACATGGTTTGCTATACAGTAATTTGTGTCTTTCAAGCTTCATTTAACCACTGATACTTACAGGCATGTAATTGGCATTGATGTAGTCATCGGACGCACTATTCCGGATAGAAAGCTTGACGCGAGAGGAATCATCTAGGTAAAGAAAAAAAAAAGTCTTATTTTAAGTCCTGAATGTCTAAAAGAGTGTCTCAACATTTTGTCCACTTTTTGCATAGCACTGATAAGGTATTGTTAAACAAGTTGGCTTGTGTTTCCCCATTCTTGAATATTTATAGAGATTTGACTGGACTTTTAAATGACTGTACTCATATGCTGTACATTTAACAAAAGACTAAATGCAGTTTTACGTTTCACGTGACTTACAGGGCAACACGTTGTTGTAGCGGTTCTTCGCTTTGTTGTCAGGAGCAAGAGCAGCATTCTTGGTCTGGTTTATTCCGATAGGCCTCAGATCCTGGGGGAATAGAGAGTGATTAATTCACACTGCTTCTTAAACTTGAATTGACAAGTCATCACAGGGACTGGACGGTGTTGATGGCTTAAGAAAGGGTGGCTTAAACAAGGATGCGTCTCTCTCGTACTTGTGAAAAAAGAAAATGTGTTCTGGGGTTTACCGGCTGGGAAAAGCAGTTGACAGCTTTATAGGAGAATTAGGAATTTATGTGGCTTTAAATCTAAACCAGCAGCTACTCTTAATGAGTCAGCCATAAAGCTCACATAAAGCTCACCGTAGACCTTTTGTCTCTGTATTTTCATTACATTCAGTGTGTGAACATTTGTGTTGGTTCAGTTTCACTTTGTTTTGTAATTGGTGCAAAAAACTAGACAGTAAAGTAAAATAAGCAGCCATTTATCTATTCAGCAGTTGCAGAGAGTAGCAGCTTCACTTCACTGAAAGACATCCAGCGATCAGTTTTACAAGTAACTCTGAATACAGTCAGTAGTCAGTACACAATAATAAATCATAACGTCCCCGGTCCACATTCTGAAAACATCCAGTAGTTGCAAACAGCCATAAGTGTTGAATTGGTAAAAACGATTGGATTATTTTCTTACTGATTCAACACTGAGCTGTTTATGTCACGTAAAACATTTCTTCCTAATTGATACTTGTTCGATAATGAGATTCAATTGATTGTTAATTTGGTAATTGGATTTGGTTTGTGCACTTTGGTTTGTCTCTCATAGGGAATGTTGTCATGAGTTCCTCGGAATTTGACTTTGAAATCCCACTTACACAGACAAAAGTGTCTCTTGTAAGTGAAGATAGTAGCGAGGACAATGTTTTAGATGTAGAACATGAAAGTGACAGCTGAAAAAAAATGCAATAAACAAAGGAATGTGAACCAGGAACTGAGAGTAAAGTTAGTGATCGTTTTGCTGAACCTAAAACAGATGACGACCTAAATATCACTGCCAGCGATTGCTATATCGAGAAGTACACAAGCAAAATTAAGTGGGCTGTAAGCTTGTTTGAACAATGGTTAAAGACATTAAAAATCTCAGTAATTGATGGAGATTTATTAAGTGATGATGAAATTGATGTTCCCGACTGTCTAGAAGAAATATGAAATAAATTAAAAGGCGGGTGTTATGTGGAAATGAATTTGTAATTGTGAAAACTTGTTTTTATTATGTTAATATATAATTGTATTACTTTAAACATATGAAATGCTAAACTGAAATCGCAAGCCCTTATATTTGAAATGTGTAAAACTCATTAACTAATTGTTAAAATGATTGTTGCATGTTGGTATTCTCTTTTCTCTTGTTGTGACTGTCGTTTTGTTGATAAATCAACAGTTTTCTGTGGATTTGTAGCATAAACTGTGGCTTTGTTAATCAACAATATATCTGCTCCACACTCCCCTTCTTTTCAAAGCCACACAGCCACTTTCAGTTAGAAGATTAGTAGAATTAATCAATTAAAAAGATCTAAGGACAACATCACAGAAATGTTTAAAGAAAGATTAAAGCATCAAGATATCCTTTTACAGTACCTCAAATTCTTCTGCAAACCCGCAGTCTGAATTGGCATGTTGTTTCTTATAGTAGGTCTCGTAGTCCTCGACCTTTACCGGATGGGAGCTGCACAAAATGACCAGAGGAGGAATTCAATTAACTGACTAATATATTATTATATATAAAATATTACTGTGTAAAGCACTCTGTAAAGCCTACATGAAGGAGGCTATAGAAATGTAATCCTGTATTGTATTGTATTGTAAAAAGGCTGTAAAAGCTGAATGTAAAAAACCTTGAAGTTTAACCAAACATGTAGAAGATTTCATATTGATTAATACATTAATTTACAGTATAATTATACAAATATATACTTTAAGCTTTTCTAAAAATGAATGACACAAAACACAAAGGGAAATCTATATAGGTAAAAAATAAGATAAACAGACAAATAAGACATGATGTACTTACGTCTTGGGTCTGCAAAAAATACAGAACAAACGGAACAAAAGTTAGTTTTAATGTGGCAAACTGCCCATAAGGGGTTTTTTTAAATGTACAAAATCTTGCACTATTTAATAATTAATCATACAATTGAACAACAATCATATATCTTTTCTATATAGTACAATTTAAACTACACATTTCCAAAGCTATGTAACTGGCTGCCTATAGACTGCATTAAATATAGTATCCCTGTCCTGCTTACAAAACAAAACTCACATCCTTCTGGACATACAAGCACATATGTACTTTAATAATGATCCATCAACTCCATTTATCTATGCAATCTAGACAATCCATTTGGTGAAAGTGATCAACAGGCTTGCTCATGACAAAAGCTGACTTGTGTAAATTTCTGCATTAAAACAGTTTCAGACAGTTAAAAGTAATTACCGGATGGGAATATGAATATCGGGGGTTTTGGTTGGGCTACGTCTGAAAGTAAACAAGAACAAAAAAGATATGCTTTATATTTATTTAATTATGCATTTTTGTAGTAAATGTTTAAATTACACTGGCGATTTCTGAAGTTGTTTAATTAACAACTACGTATTGATTTCTGGTGACAGATTTAAGGCGTTTGAAGTTATGCATTGGTCCCGTCTTCCAGCAATATTAACCTCTTAGTTATCCAGATGATGTGCCATATGTTGCCAGATCTAATGAAACTCACAATCTGACAGGACTTTAACAGGAGAAAGGTTTCTTGTGATTGAATACTTTAAGAAAAGCATAGATCAAAGATGACTCTGTGGTACTGCTGTGGTATTGGCATTGCCAATTACTGTCAGATGGTGCAGATACACAGGGTGATATTCAAAGTATTTACCCCATTGTTAAGTGCTAATGTCACAGAACCAGCAAGAAACAACTAAGGTGTATGAAGGGGTTCTTTTGAGTTATTTATCTGCTGTATGTTAAGTGTGACCAACAGTATGTATCAGGGGATGGGAGTAAGCTACCAGGAAACAAAACTCGCTCTAGTTGAACTGTTACTGGCAAGGAGAGCAGTCTATTCTTGTCAACCATCAAAGTATTCATATAAGCTACTTCCAAGACAGGGCTGGGATAGCAATGGTCAGTTCATGTGAATGATGTCTTACCTCTTCCAGTAAACAAACAGAATGACTGTGACGAGAATGAGAACCACAAGAACACCCAGGGTCCCACCTACAGCTGCGCCAATCACAGCTAACAGAGCAGAGGGACAAGATAAGAGTCAGTCAGTCTCAGACAGGGGACACCCATCTGAAGGGGTAATGAACTACACTAGTTCCTTATTGCTTTGCTAGTTATCTAGTTGTATTGATTCAGAACTGTAGATGGTGGTCTTTTTTGTTTTAAAGTTGCATTCTATCAAATGATATAAAGAAGTAATATGAAGTCTGGATGACTACTGGACTTCATTTCTTCCACTTGTCATACTGTATGTCTTACAAGCTTTACCATATAAAAACTGTCCTGTAATCTTGCTTAGTTTGACACAAATGCAATTTCTTTCAATACAAATGAACGAGAGACGCTCTTTCAATAAGCAGCCACCAACCAGATAAATTTACTCAAATATCTGTGAGTTTGTTTACTACAGTACATTCCTCTTAGTCTACTTCATTGGGAGGAAGGGGTAGGTTTAACTGCAGGGATGCATGCTTCCACTCCCCAGACACAAGACCAATAGGAATTATCTTGCAGATTTCGGTGGGTTTACAATGATGAAACTGCCACTTTCTATTTACCTGGGTTTTCAGATAAAGAGATGATCTGTGAATAGGGGGAGAAAGATATGAGGGACTCTTCTTGACTAATGCGTTGGTTCTTCATTACTAATTTAGTAAATCCTGCAATGCTGACCCTAAAGAAAGAACAAATAACAAGCTATTACAAAGGATAACATGAACATACTCAGACAAGCTATTTCACAGAAATGCAGTAAAATATAGGAGACAAAATAAATTATTCCTTAAATGTTTAATTCCCAATTACACAAGAACGAATCCCAGTGTGGAACAGCATCCCTGAAGGAACAGTTAGTTAGCAAATGGATGTGAAAAAAGAGTACAATAATCATACTAAAGACCCCCTCTATATATACAGTGCCTTGCATAAGTATTCACCCCCCTTGGACTTTTCCACATTTTGTAGTGTTACAACCTGGAATTAAAATGGATTTAATTGGGATTTTTACCATTTGATTTACACAACATACTTAACACTTTGAAGGTGCAAAATATTTTTTATTGTGACACAAAAGTTAATTAAACAAAAAAAAAGACATTTGTTGGTTGCATAAGTATTCACCCCCCTGAGTCAATACTTGGTAGAAGCACCTTTAGCAGCAATTACAGCTGTGAGTCTTTTTGGGTAAATCTCTACCAGCTTTGCACATCTGGATCCTGCAATTTTTGCCCATTCTTCTTGGCAAAATTGCTCAAGCTCTGTCAAGTTGGATGGGGACCATTGGTGAACAGCAATTTTCAAGTCTTGCCACAGATTCTCAATTGGATTGAGGTCTGGGCATTGACTGGGCCATTCTAAGACATTCAGGTTCTTGTTTTTAAACCACTCCAGTGTAGCTTTGGCTGTGTGTTTAGGGTTATTGTCCTGCTGGAAGGTGAACCTCCGCCCCAGTCCCAGGTCTCTTGCAGACTGAAACAGGTTTTCCTCTAGAATTTCCCTGTATTTGGCTCCATCCATCTTGCCCTCAATCCTGACCAGTTTCCCAGTCCCTGCCAATGAAAAGCATCCCCATAACATGATGCTGCCACCACCATGCTTCACAGTGGGGATGGTGTTCTCAAGGTGATGAGCAGTGTTGGCTTTGCGCCACACACAGCGTTTTGCGCTTAGGCCAAAAAGTTCAATTTTGGTCTCATCCGACCAGAGAACCTTTTTCCACATGTTTGCTGTGTCTCCCACATGCCTTTTGGCAAAATCCAAACGGGATTTGATATGGGTTTTTTTCAGCAATGGCTTTCTTCTCGCCACTCTTCCATAAAGCCCAGCTTTGTGGAGCGTCCAGGTTATAGTTGTCCCATGGACGGTTTCTCCCATCTCAGCTATGGATATCTCCAGCTCCTTCAGAGTTACCATTGGCCTCTTGGTTGCTTCTCTGACTAATGCCCTCCTTACCTGGTCACTGAGTTTTGGTGGACGGCCTTCTCTAGGCAGAGTCGCAGTTGTGCCATATTCTTTCCATTTTTTAATAATGGATTTAATGGTGCTCTGGGGGATGTTCAAAGTTTGGGATATTTTTTTATAACCCAACCCTGATTGGTGCTTCTCCAGAACTTTATCCCGGACTTGTTTTGATAGCTCTTTGGTCTTCATGATGCTGTTTGTTTAGATATGCTCTCTAACAAACTCTGGGGCCTTCCAGAAACAGGTGTATTTAATCTGAGATCATGTGACACTTTAATTGCACACAGGTGGACTCCATTCAACTAATTATGTGACTTCTGAAGGCAATTGGTTGCACCAGAGCTTATTTAGGGGTGTCACAGCAAAGGGGGTGAATACTTATGCAATCAAGACTTTTCAGTTTTTTATTTGTAAATAATTTTGAAAAATATGTAGATTTTTGTTCCCCACTTCGACATTATGGACTATTTTGTGTAGATCAGTGACAAAAAATCCTAATTAAATCAATTTTAATTCCAGGTTGTAACACTACAAAATGTGGAAAAGTCCAAGGGGGGGTGAATACTTATGCAAGGCACTGTATATATATATATATATATATATATATATATATATATATATATATATATATATATATATATATATATATATATATATTCTTACCTAGAAAGCTGTTGAACATTTCTCTTGATAAATAAGAAATTAGAGCTCATTGCTAGAATATACTATATTTATATGCATGACAACAGTAGTTGCACTTACCTGTAGCCTTCTTTAGGAGCCAGTTTTCCATTATAGTAATCTTGATAAGAACTCTCATCTCCTATGATAACCTTTTGTTTTGTTTCAGCCGCTCTGCTCACAGTATTGTTTATGATCTTTGCCACATAGCTTTTAGTTTGAGTGTCCTTGTCATTATATGTTTTGCCAAGAACACTATTTAAAGGTCTAGTTTGATCTAAAGCAAAAAAAATAAAAAATTTAAAAATTAAAAAAGTACAGTAAACCTAGACCTACCTAAAAACAAACTGCTGAAATCTGAATTCAATTGTACAATGAAGTCCCCAGCCATTATATTGCAGATGTTTAGAAGTACAGTCAAACTATTTTTATTACAGGGACTGGGAAATAATGGTGGCAGTTGACTTTATCAGGAGCTCACCAACAACCTTACAACATTAAAACCCACACATTTTGATACAACAAACACACTTGTTTTGATATGGGTCCATTTACTCGAAGATGTAATCAGTAACAGCCTTCAGTAAAGGTTTCAATGACAATATTAGTTTCGTATAGCACTCTTCATGCCTTTACTGCCATTAAATAAAATATACTAAAAGCAATAACTCATTTTTAATGCTATACCTCCTGCAAATCAAATGGAAGCCCATTGCTGCATGAACATCAATAAGAAGAAAAGATTTAAATCAAATAAATTGAAATGAAAGCCTGTTAAAGAAAAGCCAGTCCAGGCATTATTTAAAAAAACCTGAACCTACAACTAGCTTGTCTTTTGGGGCACAATAACTAAAAGCTCTTTAACCCTTTGTGTGCCTCAAAGGAGCAACCACAAAACAAATACATCAGTGTCTGCCTGCCATGAAATCTTACCTGTGCTGGTGGTGACTATTACAGCATAGTTAGTAATGGGTCCATTCGTTTCATCAAAGAGAGTGGAACTGAACTCAAATGTAATGGTTTCATGAGTATTCATGTTGTTGAGTAATACAGTCTTGTTTGCTGGAGGTTCTGGGGGGTCTTAAAGAAAGAATTAAAAATAATAATAATAATAATAATAATAATAATAATAATAATAATAATAATACAGAAGAGAACATTACAGACAACAGATACTATTGGAACTCATTAAAATACATGTTTGCATAATGTATGTTGCTTTAAGAGCTATAGTTTAAGACCTACTGTACAATCCATAATTGAATGATTATATGAATTATGTACAGCTATGGCCAAATGCTTTGCATCACCCTAAAATTTTAGGATTGAGACAATTAAAAAAAAAATGATATGAACATCATTTCGATCTTTTATTTAACATCACGTGAACCTGAACGGCATTGATGCCCATCCTGGCGAGCAGTGCTGGCTTCTGTGCATCCAGACCTGGGGGCAGCTTTACAGCTTCCAGGCTTCTTGTATTTCTGGATGAAAGATACTGTGCTTGTCTGCTAAAACTTTACTTATGAACTGCAATGATGGCTCTGTAGTTGAAAAATCTATGTAAAAATGCTTACATAGCTTAAATCTACTCGTTACCACCTCTAATTGTCACCTTTTGATTACTTCTGATTGAGTTACACTTTGGAAACCATGTTTTCATGTTAGATTTTGAAATGTCACATTTTTACATCTTTGTCAGTTTTTCATTAAGTATATGGAAAACTACAAAGCGCTATGTAATTGAATATGTTAATGTAACATTATTCAGCAGGTTTTATTCGACTTTATGAAGCAAAATTAGATAATTCTAGGGTGATGCAAAACTTTTGGCCATAGCTGTAGACTTTTACCATGTTCTGTGCTGTCATTTACCTGTCTTTCCAGTTTGGCATTTTTTTGGAAGAACGGTACTGTTTTTTCCACATCCCAGAGTCTTTATTTCAATATCATATGTGGTAGAATAATTCAGGTTGGACACTGTGTACTGTCCAGTGGTTTGTCCATTACAAGATGATGCATATACCATTGTATTTGTTTCCTTGTTCAAGATTTCAAAGCCTTTATTTGAACCTTTGGGGCAGTCCCACTGAAACGTTAGAATTGTTTTTTTATCCTCGGCGGTACAGTTAAGAACTTGTACAGATTCAGCAGCTACAAAACAAGAGAAATAAAGTTCAGTTCATTTTATAATAAATAACATAGTGATCCAGATTTCTGCAGTAACATGAGCTGGACCGGTCGGGACTTCTATCAGCTGTGTGACGAGCAAGCATCCTTACTCCATGTTGCAATCACCACAATTTACAGCCTCATTTCTCAAAGCTATTTACTACACATTGTCACTAGCGCTTTTTGTTTCAGCAAGGAGTCTAAGAAACAATAAACAACTAAGACTTTTAACTAAGGAACTTTAACTAAGCAGCCTAAGTTATTTTTTATTCATTTCAAAACTGCATTTGTCATTTCTTTCAATTTAGAGTAAATAGCTTTGAGAATCTAGCCCATAATTCCTTTAAAAAATATTATGCGAACAATTTTGAGTATAACACTTTATAATGGGTGGTTATTTAAACCAGACAAAAAAAAATGAACATGAAATTAGTACTGTATGACCAGATGGACAAAGTCCCATGTCAATTGGTTCTAAAATCACACTCACTAGTGCACAGAGTCAGAGATCGAGGATCACTGGTTGTGTCATCAGGCGTCAGTGTAAACACTGTGAAAGTATAAGAAGATCCTGGTGTCAGGTTAGACACAGAACAGGATGTTTTACTGCAGGCCGTGTTTGCAATCTGTGTGGAAGATGATTCGGCGGTGGTTTTTAAAAGGTATCTGTAGTAATTTTTTTGCCCGTCCGGTTCACTCCATCCCAGAACTACATCTGAAGTTGAAACATCACTTGCTTTCAGATTCTTCACAGCATTCGGTCCTGAGAAAAACAATACATTATGGGATATAAACACCTTTTGTTAACATTCTTTTGCGTGTTTGTAGAAAGATTTGATTAATTTCAGTACTCTCACTGCTACCTATTATTCATAAGTTTGGCAATTCATTTAGAACCTTGTATTTTTCTACAGTATGTCTTTCCCTATCCAGTCTTACATAACAATAAATACTTAGATTTTTGTCAAATAAGAACATTTTTTTAGGATGTGACCAAACATATGTGGAGCAACAGTTTATTTACACAAAATGTCATACTTGTCTGCAGTCCATACTTTTTCCAAGTCAACTGGTCAAGTAACATATGAACTGTAATACAGTGTACCAAGCCAATTCAGATTACTCCACATTAACAATCTCAAGGGGACTTTTTATTATTCTTTGGGTTACAGTGACACCTGGTGGCACAGACAAGAATCACACCACTCACCATTAACTGGAACTCATTGTGGAAATTACATTGCATTGTAATTGACTAACTGTATATATTCTAAAATCTTGCTGCTTCCCTAAATAATACATCACTGCCCTCATGGTATATGAAAGTATATTATCTATATAAATCCTCACCATGGCTGTAAATCCACAATTAGAGCTATCAGAATATTGAGAAGTAGATCGGAGTAAGGGTAATATTTATACAGATAGACATGTTACTCAATACAGTATATCCACAAATTTTGTATTGTGATGAGGAGTTTCATAACCAAGTATCATCACAACTGGAAAAATGGTTCCCTATATATATGTAAAAATGTTTGACAGATGGAACCTACTTATAATATTTAAGTCACTAAAAGTGTACTACACAATTGAGCGCAGCTTTACAAATACCAAGAAATCTGCTTCAATTGGGTGCCAGAGATCATCACCAGCCAATATAATAGCAGTGCTTAAGAGGCAAGGCGTGCTGCTCTATGCTTTTCAGTCTGAGAAATCAAAGTGTTCTTAGGAGCCAGTAAAGGCAATGAGGTCATTTTAGGAACAATGAAGTACGATTATGTTTATAGAAAGTGAGCAATTTGTGGCAATGAAACACACCTACACAAGAAATAAGCAGTGGGGAGTTCACCAGTGTTTACAAGTCAAGTGTTGCAGGAAATAAATATAATTTTCAATGGATATTATTCCACACACTCTGCCTTTCTGGAATAAGAAATTCTAGCAGGATGTCATCAATCATATCAAAACTACAAGAATCTAGGTCAGGTGTACCAATGTTCTAGCTAATTACTTCCTCCTTTAGTGTAATGATTTTTGTGCTACACATACTATTCCTACTACTACTCTTAACCCTAACTTGTATCACGTAACACTGGTACGCACTTGTACCATGTTAGTGCAGCTATATTGTGACACAAACTGTAAATATTAATTCAAACCTCTGGGGTAATTCAGATTACATAGCCCAGCTTTGGAAGAATCTCCATCAGTTTCTCATTTGGAAAGCTATTTTGATTTAAATACGACAACAGAATGACTGGGCAAATTGCACTGTTTTACATTGAGCTGCGTTGATGTAGAGCTTCATGTAAGGAAAGTAATTCAGCTGTTTAATTTAGGCTCAAACATGCACTTCAATTTAAGTTTCTTTTAGTACTAAATGTATCACTATTGAGATTTTTTTATAGTTTGATGTCAAACATACTTTATTTTACATACACTGTACTTGTTATATACACAGAATACAACATGAAAGTGTGTCAAATTCACTCATGAACAACTTGTGGTTATTCTGACATTCCTCATTTGTGGCTTTACTACAGTGCTCCATGTTCATAGTATAAGCTCTATATCTTCCTAGGTCAATGCATCATGATGCAATAGAATTAATCATTATACAATGAGAACTCACTTGTATAGAGAATGATCGATGAGGATGTTCCATCAGTGTTATCAGATGTCAGTGTTGTAACAGTGATGTTATACTGTGTGCCTGTTTCAAGTGGACTGACTGTAGCAGTCTCAGAATTAACTACTGTATTAAAGCCAACACCACCAGAGCTGTTTGGTGCCTGGACTCTGTATTTATACCCTGTCTTGTAATCCTGAGGTTTTCCCCATTTGAGTTCAATGGACGTGGTTGATATACTGTTTGTGTTCAGATCCTGTACTGTATTGGGCCCTGAAAAAAACAAAAAAACAAACACTTTATAGTACTCATGCATCGTTTACTCCCCAGCAAATTAAAGTGATGCCCAATTGCATTAGGGGCTGAGTTCTGGACTAGTTTATAGAAGCTGGGCCCCTGGCTATCATTCTCTCCCAACCAGCCCACACTTCTGTAGTAACTTAGATGTAAAAGCATCACAGCTGCTTCACAGAATTTAAAACATCAACAATAACTACTGTACCACATCAACCTACATTTTATTATCTCTACTACCAGTTTAATTTTAAAATAATTGGCTTGCATCTAAATTGACTCTTGTTTATCTTCACTTGGAACAGGAAAAATGAAGTAATACTTACTGGTGGATGTTAACTGTGTAACTGCTGCACTCTGGAATCCCATCACCCCATTAGTGACCACTGACATATTATAAAGAGTTCCAGACTGTAGATTAGATAACTGAACACTGGTACTCGTTGTCACCAATGTTTTCCTGTCGGAGGCATTAGAACTATATGTGACACTGAAGTTGAAAGAGTTGGGGTCCATGCTGACAGGCGATCCCCAGCTTAATGAGATGGAGCTAGTTGTCTTTGAATCACTGGAAATACTCCCAGGCGCATTGGGATCTGAAAGTGAGAACATGGATAGTTCAGAGAGGCATCACCACTTGCAGTTGTTGTAAAAGCTTTAGCTCAATGTTCTCACACATCCCTAATTGCTTGGCTGTTGATCATTCCAGCATTTGATTAAGATGAATCAGGTAATACCCCACCTGCTGGCTACAGCAAACAATTGCCCCATCTATCTGTCTAATTCAAGCCACCTATCTGAGGAATGGATTCCACAATCCTCTCTACAGTACCTCTTGCTTGTAAACCAGTTTTGTGATGGAATTGGGTTGGGGTTTTAATCTAATTCAAGTGCATACTGTAGGTTCAGAAGCACTGAGTCATCTGAACCTGATTGAGTTTGTCATGTAAATGATTCAAATAAATCAAATTCTAAAGGACTGATTCCATGTGTATGTAAAGTCAGGCTGGGTTCTGTGACACAAAAAATGAACTTTAAGAACTGTGACTGTTTAAGCTAATGTCTTTATCAGTGATTAATGATGAAGCCTGATAGACTGTTTGAATTGTATCATTAACCTAACTTGACTATCCCAAGCCTTTGTGCAGCTCATGTTTAAATTTCTAATACATGTATTTGCCTTTGAAACACTGCAAAAGGTACAGTTCCTTCCTTCTTATTCCTAAACCAAAAAAAGGCTTATTTGATTAGTGACCCAAAATAACTTGGCATTTATTTCTAGCGGGAAAGTAGCGCTAAATTTAGAAATACTAAAATAAACGTAATAATTTAATGACAAACATTTTGACTAAAAGTCTTTTCCAATGCCTTCAACAGATACTAAAAGAAGATACTTTTAAAAACTAACATTTCAACTGGAAGTCGTTTTCAATGTCTTCAATGCAGTATTTCTATATTCTTACTTACAGGTAGCATTCTGAACAACTCCTGATTGCTCTCTGAAAGGTCCACTGATTGTTGTCACTGTGGCACTATATATCCTACCAGCTCTCAGCCCATCAAACTGTACTGAAGTTGGTTTGGTAGTGACGTTTTTGGTCTGACCATCTCCAAAGCTGCTATTGATATTAACTTCGTATGTTTCAACATTTCCTGCTGGAGCAGACCAGTTCACAAGCATGCTGCTGTTTTTCGGCTCACTCGACACCAGAATTATAGTGGATATTTTCTCAGGTTCTGTTAAAGAAGAAAAGACAGCTGTCAATTTTAACATACAGTACAAGAAGTTATGCACCCCCATTTAGTCTTATTTCTATCCGATAAAACCATTATATTATATTCCTGGAAGCTAGTTCTTATCTGCACCCTTGTGGTTTCCAAGCAACAAAAGAATCAGATGCAAAAGAAACCCTCATTGCTTCAAATGCTCAATCAAAATTTAAACTAGAAACTAAGTGAAGTAGACAAATGTTTCAGCTAGTGCCTCTGTGTATTGTGGTATCATTATATCTATTAGGAAGGGCTGCTCTAATGAATAACAGTGATGTGAGAAATGTAATGAAACTGGTGAAATTCTGGAGGTGAAGTTCTCAGTGTGCTGAGATGAAGGTACGTTTGATAGTTTCTAACCAATTACCTGGTACCAGCAGTGCTCTCGTTTATTCATCTAAGGCCCTGTCCACACTATGCCTTTAAACTGGCTTAATAGTGCTAAATACAGTTAGCGTCCACATTACGCAGCGTTTAATACCGTATTCGAGAACTGGACTCGAGACCATCTCAGGGGGTAGTCTAGAGTCTGTATCTAAATTATATTGCATCAGGTAGTGCGGTTTGTCAGAAGTGTGGACTTCCAAACTACATTTTGTTGTGTATCCTCCAATATCCCAAAATTCTGATATGTTTTGGCGCGTGGACATTACAAATACAGTACTCGAACAGGCACCTGAAGGAGTTGAGAACGACTATCAATACTGCTGTACCGTGTACAATTTCTGAGGCTTGTTGTAAAATGGTGGGTCATGGAGCGACGTGATCAGATGCTGAAATCAAGGCACATTGATATCTGGAGTGATGAAATCGGTCAAGAAGAACTTAAGAGTTCAAAGCGAAACTCTCACATTATGACAAAATGTACTTTGTGCTTTTAAGAAACAAAGCCATAATGTTCATGCTAAGAAGAGCTATGTCTTCCCGTGGGCGTGGGCTCCATATTTGCCGGGCTGTAAACATGAAATACAGTGCATGGTGGGATAATGTTATATTCAGTCCCACAGTCCATTGCGCTGCTAGGAACTGTAACTGGACTATTTTAATAGAGTTTGTACTCATTCAGCTCGACTAAACGTGAAATGGTACTTTAGTGTGGACGCTTTGAGCTGGATTAATTAAAACGCTTTTGAGTACGATTCTTGAGATTGGTTATGTAGTGTGGACAGAGCCTTAGATAGATACTTGTCAGTCCGTGGTGTTAAACAGCTGTAGTAAGTCAAACATGGTAGGTGGGTTTGTTAGCCATTGTTAAAAGCAAAACAGTAAAGGAGGTACTTCCTGTGTTGCCCTGTTCCCTGTTGGGTTTGCAATGTGAACAGATCATTCCAACCACTTTTATTATTTAATACGATTTTAATAGGTTTTGTTTTCCTTAAAGCTTTTTGGATTAACTTCATATGTTTCCAATCTATCATTTTCAGCGAACCACTCCACAAGAATAGTATCGTTTATACCACCATTTGACACCTGGATTTTACTTGTGGACAGTTTTCTAGGTTATTTTGTATGGGGGGAGGGGGGTGTTAATTTTACAAACTTAAGTAATACTAAAAGATATTAAATACATACTTAAGTCATAAAATTCTATAACAATTTTTTTTTTTCAGACAAAAGCACAACTTTTTGCGAGGCACACATTTTGCGAGGGAATTGCGCATTGCTTCGAATATCTGGGCCTACATCATACCACTTTTCAGTGTATTTTAATTGTGTTTTGGGAAGTGAATGCTTAAAGATCACCATTTTTGTTTTTGGATCTGGCACAGTCTAGGTAAATATTCAACCCCAATAAGTGATAATACAGTTCACTAAAAACCAAGACTGCACCAAATACATATAATATATGCTGGTTATGTATTCGCCACGCAATTTATTTTACTGTGATTTTTGTTGCTAAAATCAAAGTGGATTATGTAGGAGGTTTTAATTTAGCAACATAAGGATGGCCTCTTCAGTTACTTGATGAATCCTTTGCACTAAATTTAAGAAACACCCTTTTAAGCTATTTTGCTTGATTTATATTTGACATACATTTCTAATCCAGGTTGCATCCAAAAATGAATCTTGAATTACAGTTTTTCCATTTTTTCGAGAATGTTGACTCACTTGTGTAACTGGTGGTTGTTGCTGGATCCCCTTCTGTGGTGCTATCTGCTGCCCGAGTGAATGCACTGAAGCTGAAGTTGGTTCCGGGATTCAGTCCAGTGATGATGGCATTCTCCACAGTGACCATGACATTCTGGGGAGCTGCAGGGCCAGTGGTTTGAAGCCGATAAGAATATCCAGGCTTGAAATCAGCTGGTCTGGCCCATGTCAGATTTACAGCTGTGCTGTTGAGAGCTCCTGCCATTAAATTGGTCACTGTTGTGGGTCCTTAAAACAGAGTATGCAACAATTTCATTAAAATCCACACCTCGGTTTAAGTCACACCAGAAGATCTGACACTTTGATGGGCTGATACATAAGAGTTGGCTGCAGATTTCCACTCCAAACTTGAATGCAAAAGGCACTTTCTGCACCACAGCAAAATGCTTAGAGAAAAAAGGCTCTGTAGACAAACGCTTCTATTAATGCCTTAACAGATTATATTGAAATGATTGGTAATATCTATAGTTAGTA